>NW_019266348.1:301305-302419 GCF_002742605.1 Olea europaea var. sylvestris
TGCATTGTTTGGAAATGGTGCATGGTTTGGTCTCAACCATTTCGTCCACACCCCTTCATGGTCTATAAATAGGACCCTTTGGGTGTCCTATTCCTCACAGTTTGATATGCAAAACGTTTCTCATCCTCTCTTCTATCCAAAATCAAAATCATTTCGTTTATTTTGATTTTCTTTCATTTCATCCTTGGAGTACATAAGCCTAAATTGGTTCGTTGTACTTGTGTTTTGGAGTGCTACAAACACAAGTGTAGCCGTTGTATCTTGGGAGTCGATTGCCGAAATCCGTAGGCACCGTTGCGGGGCAAATTCGACTTAAGGACAAAGAGTCCAACTCTTGCCTCGGCTTTGTCACCATCATTATACTTATTTCAGCGTCACTATTCACAAAATTCATCCAACAGCAAGCAATTTGTTGCTGCATCTTATGGCTAGTGGAAGATGTAGCATTGAGTATTTGATATACAAGATAATGTGTCGGCAAGTCACTTTTCATTTCTATGTAAAGTTATATGGTTGATACTAAAGTGAATTTATAGTCGTTGTAAATAGAATACCTATACTTTTTGATCGCACATGTGTTACTATATAAACGAGAAATTAGACCACGCTTCCTAACAATTAATTGTTTTGGCTCCCAACATTATATAGTGAAGTTTTGGTCTTTATATAAACTTTTAAAGATTTTATCCTCCAACTTTAAGTCCAAGAAAGTAGAGTATACTTCTAATGTTCATATTATTAGTTTTCTTCTTGTGGAAACTCGTAATCAAATAGATAATTTGAGAACTTAGAATATTACTTTTGAAGGTGGCAATGAATCAAGCCGAGTCGACTAGAGTCGACTAATGCCCCTAAAACTCCATGCTCAGCTCCGCTTGCCTTGACTTTCCGTATGAGCTTGGGCTTTTGGACCCATGAGCCAAGCCAGACATGCAATGAACTCAGCCCGAGTCAATTGGAAGTGTTCCAAGAGCTTGTCTTTTTTAACCTTACATTCTTATTAAAATAATATTACATGTAAATTAAGAACATTTCTTTCTTTTTTAATCATACATTCTTTATCAATCGTTATTCCGTAATATATTTTTTCAAATTAATGGGGCTCGAACGGGCC
>NW_019266349.1:0-7624 GCF_002742605.1 Olea europaea var. sylvestris
ACCTGACATAATTAATACGGAAATTAATTATTCGGAGGCCTAAACGAAGGAATTTGACTAAAATCCCGTGATCCCGGGTCTGTACCCCGATTCCAATTTATGGGGCCATTTCTAATCAACCTGCCAAATTTCGGCCCATTCTGACACCGTCGCAACAAATGACGAAATTACCTCTGGTGCGGTTTTGCCTTGTTAATTTTCTGTCCAACACATCTTCAACCTGACATAATTAATACGGAAAGTAATTATTCAGAGGCCTAAATGAAGAAATTTGGCTAAAATCCCATGATCCCGAGTCTGTTCCCCGAGTCCACTTTCTGGGGCCGTTTCCAATCAGCCTTCCAAATTTCATCCCATTCGGACACCGTCGCGACAAATGACGAAATTGCCCCTAGTGCAATTTTTCCTTGTTAATTTTCAGTCCAACACATCTTCAACCGGACATAATTAATACGAAAATTAATTATTTGGAGGCCTAAACGAAGGAATTTGGCTAAAATCGCGTGATCCCGGGTTTGTGCCCCGACTCCAATTTCAGGGGCCGTTTCCAATCAACCTGCCAAATTTCGGCTCATTCCGACACCGTCGCGACAAATGACGAAATTGCCCCTAGTGCGGTTTTTCTTTGTTAATTTTCTATCCAACACTTCTTCAACCTGACATAATTAATACGGAAATTAATTATTCGGAGGCCTAAACGAAGGAATTTGGCTAAAATCGCGTGATCCCGGGTTTGTGCCCCGACTCCAATTTCAGGGGCCGTTTCCAATCAACCTGCCAAATTTCGGCTCATTCCGACACCGTCGCGACAAATGACGAAATTGCCCCTAGTGCGGTTTTTCTTTGTTAATTTTCTATCCAACACTTCTTCAACCTGACATAATTAATACGGAAATTAATTATTCGGAGGCCTAAACGAAGGAATTTGGCTAAAATCGCGTGATCCCGGGTTTGTGCCCCGACTCCAATTTCAGGGGCCGTTTCCAATCAACCTGCCAAATTTCGGCTCATTCCGACACCGTCGCGACAAATGACGAAATTGCCCCTAGTGCGGTTTTTCTTTGTTAATTTTCTATCCAACACTTCTTCAACCTGACATAATTAATACGGAAATTAATTATTCGGAGGCCTAAACGAAGGAATTTGGCTAAAATCGCGTGATCCCGGGTTTGTGCCCCGACTCCAATTTCAGGGGCCGTTTCCAATCAACCTGCCAAATTTCGGCTCATTCCGACACCGTCGCGACAAATGACGAAATTGCCCCTAGTGCGGTTTTTCTTTGTTAATTTTCTATCCAACACTTCTTCAACCTGACATAATTAATACGGAAATTAATTATTCGGAGGCCTAAACGAAGGAATTTGGCTAAAATCGCGTGATCCCGGGTTTGTGCCCCGACTCCAATTTCAGGGGCCGTTTCCAATCAACCTGCCAAATTTCGGCTCATTCCGACACCGTCGCGACAAATGACGAAATTGCCCCTAGTGCGGTTTTTCTTTGTTAATTTTCTATCCAACACTTCTTCAACCTGACATAATTAATACGGAAATTAATTATTCGGAGGCCTAAACGAAGGAATTTGGCTAAAATCGCGTGATCCCGGGTTTGTGCCCCGACTCCAATTTCAGGGGCCGTTTCCAATCAACCTGCCAAATTTCGGCTCATTCCGACACCGTCGCGACAAATGACGAAATTGCCCCTAGTGCGGTTTTTCTTTGTTAATTTTCTATCCAACACTTCTTCAACCTGACATAATTAATACGGAAATTAATTATTCGGAGGCCTAAACGAAGGAATTTGGCTAAAATCGCGTGATCCCGGGTTTGTGCCCCGACTCCAATTTCAGGGGCCGTTTCCAATCAACCTGCCAAATTTCGGCTCATTCCGACACCGTCGCGACAAATGACGAAATTGCCCCTAGTGCGGTTTTTCTTTGTTAATTTTCTATCCAACACTTCTTCAACCTGACATAATTAATACGGAAATTAATTATTCGGAGGCCTAAACGAAGGAATTTGGCTAAAATCGCGTGATCCCGGGTTTGTGCCCCGACTCCAATTTCAGGGGCCGTTTCCAATCAACCTGCCAAATTTCGGCTCATTCCGACACCGTCGCGACAAATGACGAAATTGCCCCTAGTGCGGTTTTTCTTTGTTAATTTTCTATCCAACACTTCTTCAACCTGACATAATTAATACGAAAATTAATTATTTGGAGGCCTAAACGAAGGAATTTGGCTAAAATCCTGTGATCCCGGGTCTGTGCTCCGACTCCAATTTTTGGGGCTGTTTCCATTCAACCCGCCAAATTTCAGGCCATTTCGACACCAATGCGAGAAATGACGAAATTGCCCCTGGTGCGGCTTCGCGTTAATTTTCTGTCCAACACATCTTCAGCCTGATATAATTAATACGAAAATTAATTATTCGGAGGCCTAAATGATGGAATTTGAATAAATCCTGTGATCCAAAGTATGTGCCCGAACTCCAATTTCTGCGACCGTTTCCAATAAACCTGCTAAATTTCGGCCCAGTCCGACACCGTCGCGATAAATGACGAAATTGCCCCTAGTGCGATTTTTCTTTGTTAATTTTCTGTCCAACACATCTTCAACCGGTTAATTAATCGTAGGCCTAAACGAAGGAATTTGGCTAAAACTTCGTGATCACGGGTCTGCGCCCCGACCCCAATTTCTTGGGCATTTCCAATCAAGCTGCCAAAATTTCGGTCCATTCCGACATCGTTGCGACAAATGACGAAATTGCCCCTGGTGCAGTTTTTCTTTGTAAATTTTATGTCCAACACTTCTTCAACTTGAAATAAATAATACGGAAATTAATTATTTGGAGGCCTAAACGGAGGAATTTGGCTAAAATCCCGTGATCCCGGTTCTGTGCCCCGAGTCCATTTTCTGGGACCGTTTCCAATCAACCTGCCAAATTTCGGCCCATTCCGACACAGTCGCGACAAATGACGAAATTTCCCCTGGTGCATTTTTCTTTTTTAATTTTCTGTCCAACACATCTTCAATCTGACATAATTAATACGAAAATTAATTATTCAGAGGCCTAAATGAAGGAATTTGGCCAAAATCCCGTGATCTAGGGTTTGTGCCCCGAGTCCAATTTCGGCTCATTCCGACACCGTCACGACAAATGACGAAATTACCCTTGGTGCGATTTTACGTTGTTAATTTTCTGTCCAACACATCTTAAACCTGACATAATTAATACGAAAATTAATTATTCGGAGGCCTAAACGAAGGAATTTGGCTAAAATCCCGTGATCCCGGGTCCGTTCCCTTAGTCCAATTTCTCGGGCTGTTTCCAATCAACCTGCCAAATTTCGGCCCATTTCGACACTGTCGTGACAAATGACGAAATTGCCCCTGGCGCGGTTTTCCTTTCTTAATTTTCTGTTCAACACTTCTTAAATCTGACATAATTAATATGAAAATTAATTATTCGGAAGCCTAAACGAAGGAATTTGGCTAAAATCTCGTGATCCAGGATCTATTCCCGGCTCCAATTTCTGGGGCCGTTTCTAATCAATCTACCAAATTTTGGCGCATTCCCACACCGTCGCGACAAATGACGAAATTGCCCCAGGTGCGGTTTTTCTTTGTAAATTTTCTGTCCGACACTTCATCAACATGACAAAATTAACACGGAAATTAATTATTCGGAGACCTAAACGAAGGAATTTGGATAAAATCTCGTGATCCGGGGTCTGTATTCCGAGTCCAATTTCTGGGGCCGTTTCCAATAAACCTGCCAAATTTCGGCCCATTCCGACACCATCGTGACAAATGACGAAATTGCCCCAGGTACGATTTTTCTTTGTTAATTTTTTGTCCAACACTTCTTCAACCTGACATAATTAACACGGAAATTAATTATTCGGAGGCCTAAACTAAAGAAATTGGCTAAAATCCTGTGATCCTGGGTTCATGCCCCGACTCCAATTTCTGGGGCCGTTTCCAATTAACCTGCCAAATTTCGGCCCGTTCCGACACCATCGTGACAAATGACAAAATTGCTCCTGGTGCGGTTTTGCGTTGTAAATTTTCTGTCCAACACATCTTCAACCTGACATAATTAACACAAAAATTAATTATTCGGAGGCCTAAACGAAGGACTTTGGGTATAATCTCGTGATCCTAGGTCTATGCCCTGACTCCAATTTCTGGGGCCGTTTCCTATCAACCTGCCAAATTTCGGCTCAATTCGACGTCGTCCTGTCAAATGACGAAATTGCCCCTGTTGCGATTTTTCTTTGTTAATTTTCTGTACAACACTTCTTCAACTTGACATAATTAATACGGAAATTAATTATTCGGTGGCCTAAACGACGGAATTTGGCTAAAATACCATGATCCCGGGTCTATGCCCCGACTCCAATTTCTGGGGCCGTTTCCAATCAACCTTTCGAATTTCGGCCCATTTTGTCAACGTCGCGATAATGACGAAATTGCCCCTGGTGCGGTTTTTCCTTGTTAATGTTCTGTCCGACACTTCTTCAACCGGACATAATTAATACGAAAATTAATTATTCGGAGGCCTAAACGAAAGAATTTGGCAAAAATCCTGTGATCCCGGGTCTGTGCCCCGACTCCAATTTCTGGGGCCGTTTCCAATCAACTTGCCAAATTTCAGCCCATTCCGACAACGTCGCGACAAATGACGACACCGTCGCGATAAATGACGAAATTGCCCCTGGTACGGTTTTTCTTTGTTAATGTTCTGTCCAACACTTCTTCAACCGGACATAATTAATACGAAAATTAATTATTCGGAGGCCTAAATGAAGGAATTTGGCTAAAATCCCGTGATCCCGGGTCTGTGCCCCGACTCCAATTTCTGGGGCCGTTTCCAATCAACTTGCCAAATTTCAGCCCATTCCGACAACGTCGCGACAAATGACGACACCGTCGCGATAAATGACGAAATTGCCCCTGGTACGGTTTTTCTTTGTTAATGTTCTGTCCAACACTTCTTCAACCGGACATAATTAATACGAAAATTAATTATTCGGAGGCCTAAATGAAGGAATTTGGCTAAAATCCCGTGATCCCGGGTCTGTGCCCCGACTCCAATTTCTGGGGCCGTTTCCAATCAACTTGCCAAATTTCAGCCCATTCCGACAACGTCGCGACAAATGACGACACCGTCGCGATAAATGACGAAATTGCCCCTGGTACGGTTTTTCTTTGTTAATGTTCTGTCCAACACTTCTTCAACCGGACATAATTAATACGAAAATTAATTATTCGGAGGCCTAAATGAAGGAATTTGGCTAAAATCCCGTGATCCCGGGTCTGTGCCCCGACTCCAATTTCTGGGGCCGTTTCCAATCAACTTGCCAAATTTCAGCCCATTCCGACAACGTCGCGACAAATGACGACACCGTCGCGATAAATGACGAAATTGCCCCTGGTACGGTTTTTCTTTGTTAATGTTCTGTCCAACACTTCTTCAACCGGACATAATTAATACGAAAATTAATTATTCGGAGGCCTAAATGAAGGAATTTGGCTAAAATCCCGTGATCCCGGGTCTGTGCCCCGACTCCAATTTCTGGGGCCGTTTCCAATCAACTTGCCAAATTTCAGCCCATTCCGACAACGTCGCGACAAATGACGACACCGTCGCGATAAATGACGAAATTGCCCCTGGTACGGTTTTTCTTTGTTAATGTTCTGTCCAACACTTCTTCAACCGGACATAATTAATACGAAAATTAATTATTCGGAGGCCTAAATGAAGGAATTTGGCTAAAATCCCGTGATCCCGGGTCTGTGCCCCGAGTCCAATTTCTGGGGCCGTTTCCAATCAACCAGCCAATTTTCGGTCCATTTTGACACCGTCCCGACAAATGACGAAATTGCCCCTGGTGCGGTTTTGCGTTGTTAATTCTCTGTCCAACACATCTTCAACCTGACATAATTAATACGGAAATAATTATTCGGAGGCCTAAATGAAGGAATTTGGCTTCCCGTGATCCCAGGTCTGTGCCCCGATTCCAATTTCTGGGGCCGTTTCCAATCAACCTACAAAATTTCTGCCCATTCCGACAACGTCGCGACAAATGACGAAATTGCCCCTGGTGCTATTTTTCTTTTTTATGTTCTGTCCTACCCTTCTTCCACCGGATATAATTAATACGAAAATTAATTATTCGGAGGCCTAGATGAAGGAATTTGGCTAAAATCCTGTGATCCCGGGTCTATACCCCGACTCCAATTTCTAGGGCCATTTCCAATCAACCTGCCAAATTTCGGCCCATTCCGACACCGTCCGACAAATGACGAAATTGCCCCGGGTGCGGTTTTTCCTTGTTAATTTTCTGTTCAACACTTCTTCAACCTGACATAATTAATACGGGAATTAAGTATTGGGAGGCCAAAACGAAGGAATCTGTGCCCCTAGTCCAATTTTAGACGCCGTTTCCATTCAACCTACCGAATTTCGGCCCATTTCGACACAGTCGTGACAAATGACGAAATTGCCCTTGGTGTGGTTTTTCTTTGTTAATTATCTGTCCAACACTTCTTCAACCTGGCATAATTAATACGAAAATTCATTATTCGGAGGCCAAAATGAAGGAATTTGGCTAAAATCCCACGATCCCGGGTTTGGGCCCGAGTCCAATTTCTAGGGCTGTGTCCAATCAACCTGCTAAATTTCGGTCCATTCAGACACCATCGTGACGAATTACGAAATTGCCCTCGATGCGGTTTTTCTTTGTTAATTTTCTATCCAACACTTCTTCAACCTGACATAATTAATACGGATATTAATTATTTGGAGACCTAAACGAAGGAATTTGGCTAAAATACCGTGATGCCGGGTCAATGCCCCGAGTCCAATTTCTCGGGCTGTTTCCAATAAACCTGCCAAATTTCGACCCATTACGACACCATCGTGACAAATGAATAAATTGCCCCTGGTGTGGTTTTTCTTTGTTAATTTTCTGTCCAACACTTCTTCAACCTGACATAATTAATACGAAAATTAATTATTCAGAGGCCAAAACGAAGGAATTTAGCTAAAATCCAATGATCCCGGGTTCGTGCCCCGACTCCAATTTCTGGGGCCGTTTCAAATTAACATGCCAAATTTCGACCCATTTCCGACACCGTCATGACAAATGACAAAATTGCTCCTAGTGCGATTTTGCGTTGTAAATTTTCTATCCAACACATCTTCAACCTGACATAATTAATACGAAAATTAATTATTCGGAGGCCTAAACGAAAGAATTTGGCTAAAATCCCGTGATCCCAGGTCTATGCCCCGACTCTAATTCTGGGGCCGTTTCCTATCATCCTGCAAAATTTCGGACGACGCTGTCGTGTCAAATGGCGAAATTGCCCCTGATGCGGTTTTTCTTTGTTAATTTTCTTTCTAAGACTTCTTGAACCTGACATAATTAATATGGAAATTAATTATTCGAATGCCTAAATGAAGGAATTTGGCTAAAATCCCGTGATCCTGGGTCTGTTCCCCAACTCCAATTTCTGGGTACTTTTCCAATCAACCCGCCAAATTTCGGCCCATTCCGACACCGTCACGACAAATGACGAAATTGCCCCTGGCGCGGTTTTTCTTTGTTAATTTTCTGT
>NW_019266350.1:0-2949 GCF_002742605.1 Olea europaea var. sylvestris
TTGGAACCGGTCAGATTTTCTTCTGGCATGATTGTTGGATGGGCGAGTCCACGTTGGCATCCCTATTCCCCCACAGACAGCACGCATCTGCGAGGGTACAGGATTTTTTTGACGACACTGGGTGGGATTTTGGACGGTTATTACGGGCCCTTCCTTCTCACATGGCCGAACAGGTAGGGGCGATACCTTTATGTGCAGATGCCACGGACCGAATTGTTTGGAAAATTACTTCGGATGGTGACTTTACCACCAAATCAGCATGGCAACTAGTCCGTTCGGTTCACCAGCCTCAGGACTCATATCGACTGCTGTGGAGCTCTATCTTGCCTACCACTATTTCATTCTTCTGCTGGAGACTGTGGCAGGATCTCGTTCCAGTAGATGTTGTTATTCAGAGGAGAATTGGATGTCAGTTAGCTTCTCGTTGTCAGTGTTGTTCCGAGATTGAGACCATCAATCATATTTTCACGAGCAGCAGCATCTCCGACCAGGTATGGCAGCACTTTGGAGGCATCTTTCAGATACCTATGACTTCAGGGGAGGGGGTCAGACAGAGGTTCCAGAGATGGCGGTATTCTGGACAGCACATTTACCGTGGACACATTCGTATTATCATTCCTCTACTGATATTTCGGTTTCTATGGACTGAAAGGAATGATGCGAAGCATCGAGGTATTCGTATGGTGGCCAGACGTATTATTTGGAGGGTCTACCGCATGATCTCCTTTCTTCATATGGGAGGACTATTCCGAGTTGAGCATTGGCGAGGAGATGTGACACTTGCACCCTTTTTTGGAATTTCTTTGACCCGTCCTCTCCCACCACCACCTATTATGGTTGTTTGGCGCACTCCACCAGTGGGATCCTTCAAGATCAACACTGATGGATGCGTCAAAGATGGATTTGCAAGTGGTGGAGGCATCATTAGGGACCACAACCCTAAACCCTAAACCCTAAACCCTAAACCCTAAACCCTAAACCCTAAACCCTAAACCCTAAACCCTAAACCCTAAACCCTAAACCCTAAACCCTAAACCCTAAACCCTAAACCCTAAACCCTAAACCCTAAACCCTAAACCCTAAACCCTAAACCCTAAACCCTAAACCCTAAACCCTAAACCCTAAACCCTAAACCCTAAACCCTAAACCCTAAACCCTAAACCCTAAACCCTAAACCCTAAACCCTAAACCCTAAACCCTAAACCCTAAACCCTAAACCCTAAACCCTAAACCCTAAACCCTAAACCCTAAACCCTAAACCCTAAAACCTAAACCCCTAACCCCAAAACCCCTAAACCCTAAACCCTAAACCCTAAACCCTAAACCCTAAACCCTAAACCCTAAACCCTAAACCCTAAACCCTAAACCCTAAACCCTAAACCCTAAACCCTAAACCCTAAACCCTAAACCCTAAACCCTAAACCCTAAACCCTAAACCCTAAACCCTAAACCCTAAACCCTAAACCCTAAACCCTAAACCCTAAACCCTAAACCCTAAACCCTAAACCCTAAACCCTAAACCCTAAACCCTAAACCCTAAACCCTAAACCCTAAACCCTAAACCCTAAACCCTAAACCCTAAACCCTAAACCCTAAACCCTAAACCCTAAACCCTAAACCCTAAACCCTAAACCCTAAACCCTAAACCCTAAACCCTAAACCCTAAACCCTAAACCCTAAACCCTAAACCCTAAACCCTAAACCCTAAACCCTAAACCCTAAACCCTAAAACCCCTAAACCCTAAACCCTAAACCCTAAACCCTAAACCCTAAACCCTAAACCCTAAACCCTAAACCCTAAACCCTAAAACCTAAACCCTAAAACCCTAAACCCTAAACCCTAAACCCTAAACCCTAAACCCTAAACCAGTAAAAACCAAAAAAAAAACTTTCTCTCTCTACCTCCAAAACGCTCTCCCTTCTCTCTAGAATGGGAGAAAACCTCCAAAACTCCAACAAACTTGATCCACCACCAAAACCACCAGATTGCAGCACTCTAAATGGTGGAAAATCATCACCAACAATCACCCAAACATCTCCTATAACACCAATATCAGATTCATCCCCCAACTCAATAGATCTGAGTTTGAAAAATCATGGCACGAATCCCAAGGTCGTCGAAACACCCACCTACGCATTGAATCAGGGTCTGGGACCATCACCAATGATTCCAGAAGGGCCGAAAACCCTGGGGGTGGTAGAGATTTCATCCGAATCGCCCGAAATTGACAGATCGGATCCCAAGGGGCCAAAAATTGATATTTCAATTAATCCTTCCACAGAGCTCAAACAGGGACACGCGCCTGACTATCAGATTACCCATGAAAAGGTGAACCTTCGACTAAAAAATCATCCAATTCAGACTCTAGATGCGCCCTCACCGGCGATCGCAATTTTCGGCCAGTCGCTCGGAAAATCGCAGATTTCGGCCAATCCTGAACTCGTTTCGGAAAACGGAACATACCGTGATGATCAGTATGAAATTCCTCATCTGCCTGTGAAAAATCATAATTTTTTGACACCGTTGGAAAATCGCGGCCGGTCAACGGCCGGCGCGTGGTGGTCACGCGCCGGTGACACTTCACCAGAATGTGGGCAATTTTGTTACGGACCCAATTCCGTCATCGATTTTTCCACATGAGGCCCAGACAGTGCTCAATCAGGGCCGAAAGACCTATGCTACTACAGTTTCTGGCCGTCCGGGCCTGTCTCAAGCTGAACGGAGTTCACGAAAGTCGTTTGCATCGGTTATACAGGGTATAGATGACTCTTCCACTGCTGGGTTTGCTGCTAAAGAACCCTTTATACATATGGGTGAGCCGGTAATAGTTTTGACTGAGTCCGAGGAGGCTACACTCGCTGATCCTTACAAGTATACACTTGTGGGAAAATTTCCACATCGCAAGCCAACCATGAGGAAGGTACGTGAGATTTTTTCTAAGTTTGGGT
>NW_019266350.1:4428-6005 GCF_002742605.1 Olea europaea var. sylvestris
TTTACATTTGCTGGAGGTCAGGTCCATGCCCTCCTCCTCTATTTGTTTTCCCGCTTTTCATTATATAAAATAAACCACACTAGTGGTATTTGCTTAAAAAAAAAAAAAAAAAACCCTGAACCCTGAACCCTAACCCCAAAACCCTAGACCCTAGACCCTAAAACCCTAAACCACAAAACCCCAAAACCCCAAACCCCAAAACCCCAAACCCCAAACCCTAAACCCTAAACCCTAAACCCTAAAACCCTAAACAAAAACCAACCCAACCACTTTCTCTCTCAAGACCAAAACGCTCTCCCTTCTCTCTAGAATGGGAGACAAACCACAAACCTTCAAGAATCTCAACCCACCACCCGATATACCACCTTTACCTGGTGGATTTCAACCCCAAACAACCAAAAATCATCCAGCTCTTGAACCCATAACAGTTTTGGAGGCAATACAATCTGATTTGTGTGAAAATATTGATGGCACGAATCCCAATGTTGCCAAAACTCCATCCTATGCATTGAATCAAGGTCTGGGACCACCACCAATGATTCTAGAAGGGCCGAAAACCCTAGGGGTGGTAGAGATTTCATCTGAATCGCCCAAAATTGATAGATCGAATCCCGAGGGGCCGAAATCTGATTTTTCAATTAAATCTTCCACGGACCTCAAACAACGCCACGCGCCTGACCATCAGATTTCCCATGAGAATGCCAACCTTCGACTGAAAAATCATCCAATTCCGACGTCGGACGCGCCGTCATCGGTGATCGCAAGTTACGGTCAGTCGCTCGGAAAATCGTAGATTTCGGCCAATCCTGAACTCATATCTGAAAACGGAACATACCGTGATGATCAGCATGAAATTCCGCATCTACCTGTGAAAAATCATAATTTTTTGACAACGTTGGAAAATCGCGGCCGGTCAACGGCCGGCGCATGGTGGTCACGCGCCGGTGACCCTTCAGTAGAATGTGGAAAATTTTGTTACGGACCAAGTTCCATCATCGGATTTTCCACGGGAGGTCCCTACAGTAATTAATCAAGCTAGGAAGTCATATGCGGCTGCACTTTCTAGTAAATCTGTAGTCTCTCAAGCTGAGCGCAGCCAACGGAAGTCTTTTGCATAGGTTTTGCAAGCCCCACCGGACTCCAATGACCATAGGTTCACCTCTAAGGAACCTTTCATGCATATGGGAGAGCCGGCGGTTGCCTTTACCGAGGAAGAAGAGGACTTTCTTTCTGAACCGTATAAATTTACTCTTGTTGGCAAATTCACACGTCGCAAGCCCTCCATGATTAAGGTACGTGACAGCTTTCAAAAATTTGGTTTTTGTGGTGATTATATGATTGGACTTATTGATGCGACTCATAGTCTAATACACTTGGCACATGAGGATGATTACTCATGCCTATTTCTCAAGCTCTCTTGGTACATCGATGGTTGTCTCATGCGTGTTTTTAAGTGGACGCCCAGCTTTAATCCTAAGCATGAGACTCCTATTGTCCCTGTTTGGGTTTCATTCCCATTATTGCCCATTCACTTTCGGGCAAAGAGTAGTCTGTTTGCCCTAGCTAAGGCCATTGGA
>NW_019266350.1:6466-7624 GCF_002742605.1 Olea europaea var. sylvestris
TCCTATGTTGGATGAGATGTTGAAGAGGCCACAGACACAGAATTCTACAGCAGACACAGGCAGCAGAGCTTCTTACATTCCAGGCCCGACACCGAGTAGGGCTCAGGCACCTATTTCCACTTCTTCTCCTCCTGTTTGTCATCAGAATGTGGAGGCATCTATTCCATCTTTGCAGTCAGCGCATTCAGATACAGAGGGCTCACCTCAGATTGAGGTTCACCAGCAGGGACCTTTTCGAAGATCTTCTTCTGATGACTTGGTGGGTTTGGATGAGAGGACAGAGGAAGATGGATTTATCCCAGTTGTTCGGAAGAGACACCCACGGGCTACTGATACTCCACATCCGAGCAGAAGGATCACTCGGAGTCAGTCACATGATACCTCCTCACATTCTCCTTCACTATGAATGCCATCATTTGGAATGTGAGAGGTGTAGCTAGTGTAGCTACTCGTCGGCGCCTGAAGAAACTTATACAGCTTCATCAGGTTTATCTTCTAGTTCTATTGGAGCCTTTTGTTCTGCGGCAGAATTTTGCATATACACGACGCTATCTGCGCTTCGACATGGGAGCTCAGAATGAATCGAATAAGATCTGGTTTTTCTGGAATTCAGGGACTAATGTTACTGTTCTTGTTGATCATCCCCAGTTTCTTCACGTTAGAGTTGAGGATCCCAGACTAGCGCGTGCTATCTATTTGACTCCAGTCTATGTGTCATGCGATGCTACTATCAAGAGAGATTTATGGGCGGGTCTTCAACACATCTCCCTCGATATGGACGATCCTTGGCTAGTTGGAGGAGACTTTAATGTTATTACACATGATGGAGAGCGCACTGGTCATAATACACGTAATCGTGGCACTACTGCTTTCTCTGATATGATGTTAGACTGTGGTTTAGAGGATGCGGGTTTCATTGGAAATCGATATACTTGGACCAATGGTCGGGTTAGAAAGAGATTGGATAGGGTACTTATTAATTCTACAGTTGCAGCTTTTTGTCGACAGCTTACAGTGAGACACTTGAATCGAACTTCATCCGATCACTCTCCTTTACTGCTTTAGTGGGTTTCTAATGATGATTTAGGGCCTAGACCGTTCAGATTCCTCAATGTTTGGACCAAGCACCATGATTTTTTAGCCTTTGTCTCCCAGAAG
>NW_019266351.1:0-2140 GCF_002742605.1 Olea europaea var. sylvestris
AGGAAATTGCACCCGGCGCGATTTTTGTTTCCGATCAACCTGTCAAATTTGAGCCCATTCCGACACAGTTGAGAAAAATGACGGAATTCCCTCCGGCGCGATTTTTGTTTCCGATCAACCTGTCAAATTTGAGCCCATTCCGACACAGTTGAGAAAAATGACGAAATTCCCCCGGCGCGATTTTTGTTTCCGATCAACCGGTCAAATTTGAGACCATTCCGACACAATCGAGAAAAATGACGAAATTGCCGTCGACGCGATTTTTATTTCCGATCAAACAGCCAAATTTTAGCCAATTCCGACACAGTCGAGATAAGTGACGAAATTGCCCCCGGCGCGATTTTTGTTTACGATCAACAAGTCAAATTTTAGCCAATTCCGACACAGTCGCAGAAAATGACGAAATTACACCCGGCGCGATTTCTGTTCCCTATCAACAAGTCAAATTTGAGCCCATTCCGACACAGTCGCGAAAAATGATGAAATCGCCCCCGGCGCGATATTTGTTCCCGATAAACCTGTCAAATTTGGGCCCATTCCGACACAGTCGAGAAAAATGACGAAATTGTCCCCGGCGCGATTTTTGTTTCCTATCAACAAGTCAAATTTGAGCCCGTTCCGACACAGTCGCGAAAAATGACGAAATTGCCCCGGCGCGATATTTGTTTCCTATCAACCTGTCAAATTTGAGCCCATTCCGACACAGTCGAGAAAAATGACTAAATTGTCGGCGCGATTTTTATTTTCGATCAAACTGCCAAATTTCAGCCAATTCCGACACAGTCGAGAAAAATGATGAAATTGCCCCCGGTGCGGTTTTTGTTTCCGATCAACCATTCAAATTTTAGCCAAATCCGACACAGTAGCGAAAAAGGACGAAATTACACCCGGCGCGATTTTTGTTTCCTATCAACAAGTCAAATTTGAGCCCATTCCGACACCGTCGCGAGAAATGACGAAATTGCTCCCGTCGCGATTTTTGTTCCCCATAAACCTGTCAAATTTGAGCCCATTCCGACACAGTCGAGAAAAATGACGAAATTGCCCGCGGCGCGATTTTTGTTTCCGATCAACCCTTCAAATTTGAGACCATTCCGACACAGTCGAGAAAAATGACGTAATTCCCCCCGGCACGATTTTTGTTTCCGATCAACCTTTCAAATTTTAGCCAATTCCGACACAGTCGAGAGAAATGAGAAAATTGCACCCGGCGTGATTTTTGTTTCCGATCAACCAGTCAAATTTGAGCCCATTCCAACACAGTAGCGAAAAATGACGAAATTGCCCCCGGCGCGATTTTTGTTTCCGATCAACCGGTCAAATTTAAGCCAATTCCGACACAGTCGCGGAAAATGACGAAATTACACCCGGCGCGATTTTTGTTCCCGTTCAACCTGTCAAATTTGAACCCATTCCGACACAGTCGAGAAAAATGACGAAATTGCCGCCGGCGCGATTTTTATTTCCGATCAAACCGCCAAATTTCAACCATTTCCGACACAGTCGAGAAAAATGACGAAATTGCCGCCGGCGCGATTTTTATTTCCGATCAAACCGCCAAATTTCAACCATTTCCGACACAGTCGAGAAAAATGACGAAATTGCCGCCGGCGCGATTTTTATTTCCGATCAAACCGCCAAATTTCAACCATTTCCGACACAGTCGAGAAAAATGACGAAATTGCCCCCGGCGCGATTTTTGTTTCCGATCAACCGGTCAAATTTAAGCCAATTCCGACACAGTCGCGGAAAATGACGAAATTACACCCGGCGCTATTTTTGTTCCCGTTCAACCTGTCAAATTTGAACCCATTCCGACACAGTCGAGAAAAATGACGAAATTACCGCCAGCGTGATTTTTATTTTCGATAAAACTACTAAATTTCAGTTAATGCGGACACAGTCGAGAAAAATGACGAAATTGCCCCCGGCGCGGTTTTTGTTTCCGATCAACCAGTCAAATTTTAGCCAATTCCGACAAAGTCGCGGAAAATGATGAAATTACACCCGGCGCGATTTTTGTTTCCAATCAACAAGTCAAATTTGACCCCATTCCGACACAGTCGCGAGAAATGACGAAATTGCTCCCGTCGCGATTTTTGTTCCCAATAAACCTGTCAAATTTGAGCCCATTCCGACA
>NW_019266351.1:2370-7623 GCF_002742605.1 Olea europaea var. sylvestris
ACGGCGCGATTTTTGTTTCCGATCAACCTGTCAAATTTGATCCCATTCCGACACAGTTGAGAAAAGTGACGAAATTCCCCTCGGCGTGATTTTTGTTTCCGATCAACCAGTCAAATTTTAGCCAATTTCGACACAGTCGCGAAAAATGACGAAATTGCCCCGGCGCAATTTTTGTTTCCGATCAACCTTTCAAATTTGAGCCCTTTCAGACACAGTCGAGAAAAATGACGAAATTGTCCCCGGTGCGATTTTTGTTTCAGATCAAACTGCCAAATTTCAGCCAATTCCGACACAGTCGAGAAAAATAAAGAAATTGTCCCCGGCGCAATTTTTGCTTCCGATCAACCAATCAAATTTTAGCCAATTCTGACACAGTCGCGAAAAATAACGAAATTACGCCTGGCGCGATTTTTGTTTCCTATCAACAAGTCAAATTTGAGCCCATTATGAGACAGTCGCGAAAAATGACGAAATTGCCCCCGGCGCGATTTTTGTTCCCGATAATCCTGTCAAATTTGAGCCCATTCCGACACAGTCGAGAAAAATGACGAAATTGCCCCAAGCGCGATTTTTGTTCCAGATCAACCTGTCAAATTTGAGCCCATTCCGACACAGTCGAGAAAAATGACGAAATTGTCCCCGGCGCGATTTTTGTTTCAGATCAAACTGCCAAATTTCAGCCAATTCCGACACAGTCGAGAAAAATGACGAAATTGTCCCAGGCTCGATTTTTGCTTCCGATCAACCAATCAAATTTTAGCCTATTCTGACACAGTCGCGAAAAATAACGAAATTACGCCTGGCGCGATTTTTGTTTCCAATCAACAAGTCAAATTTGAGCCCATTATGAGACAGTCGCGAAAAATGACGAAATCGCCCCCGGCGCAATTTTTGTTCCCGATAATCCTGTCAAATTTGAGCCCATTCCGACACAGTCGAGAAAAATGACGAAATTGCCCCAGGCGCGATTTTTGTTCCAGATCAACCTGTCAAATTTGAGCCCATTCCGACACAGTTGAGAAAAATGACGAAATTGCCCCCGGCGCGATTTTTGTTCCCGATAATCCTGTCAAATTTGGGCCCATTCCGACACAGTCGAGAAAAATGACGAAATTGCCCCAGGCGCGATTTTTGTTCCAGATCAACCTGTCAAATTTGAGCCCATTCCGACACAGTTGAGAAAAATGACGAAATTGTCCCCGGCGCGATTTTTGCTTCCGATCAACCAATCAAATTTTAGCCAATTCTGACACAGTCGCGAAAAATAACGAAATTACGCCTGGCGCGATTTTTGTTTCCTATCAACAAGTCAAATTTGAGCCCATCATGAGACAGTCGCGAAAAATGACGAAATTGCCCCCGGCGCGATTTTTGTTCCCGATAATCCTGTCAAATTTGGGCCCATTCCGACACAGTCGAGAAAAATGACGAAATTGCCCCAGGCGCGATTTTTGTTCCAGATCAACCTGTCAAATATGAGCCCATTCCGACACAGTCGAGAAAAATGACGAAATTGCCCCCGGCGCGATTTTTGTTTCTGATCAACCGGTCAAATTTTAGCCAATTTCGACACAGTCGCGAAAAATGATGAAATTACACTCGGCGCTATTTTTGTTCCCGATCAACCTGTCAAATTTGAGCCCATTCCGACACAATCGAGAAAAATGACGAAATTGCCTCCGGCGCGAGTTTTATTTCCGATCAAACTACCAAATTTCAGCCAATTCCGACACAGTCGAGAAAAATGACGAAATTGCCCCCGGCGCGGTTTTTGTTTCCGATCAACCAGTCAAATTTTAGCCAATTCCGACACAGTCGCGGAAAATGACGAAATTGCCCCCGCCGCGATTTTTGTTTCCTATCAACAAGTCAAATTTGTGCCCATTCCGACACAGTCGCGAAAAATGACGAAATTGCACCCGGCGCGATTTTTGTTCCCGATAAACCTGTCAAATTTGAGCCCATTCCGACACAGTCGAGAAAAATGACGATATTGCCCCCGGCGCGATTTTTATTTTCGATCAAATTGCCAAATTTCAGCCAATTCCGACACAGTCGAGAAAATTGACGAAATTGCCCCCGGCGCGGTTTTTGTTTCCGATCAACCAGTCAAATCTTAGCCAATTCCGACGCAGTAGCAGAAAATGACGAAATTACACCCGGCGCAAATTTTGTTTCCTATCAACAAGTCAAATTTGAGCCCATTCCGACACAGTCGCGAAAAATGACAAATTACCCCCGGCGCGATTTTTGTTTCCGATCAACCTGTCAAATTTGAGCCCATTCCGACGCAGTCGAGAGAAATGACGAAATTGCCCCCGGCGCGATTTTTGTTTCCGATCAACCGGTCAAATTTGAGCCCATTCCGACACAGTCGAGAAAAACGACGAAATTGCCCCCGGCGCGATTTTTGTTTCTGATCAACCAGTCAAATCTTAGCCGATTCCGACACAGTCGCGAAAAATGACGAAATTACACCCCGCGCTACTTTTGTTCCCGATCAACCTGTCAAATTTGAGACCATTCCGACACAATCGAGAAAAATGACGAAATTGCCGTCGGCGCGATTTTTATTTTCGATCAAACTGCCAAATTTAAGCCAATTCTGACACAGTCGAGAAAAACGACGAAATTGCCCCCTGCGCGATTTTTGTTTCCGATCAACAAGTCAAATTTTAGCCAATTCCTGCACAGTCGCGGAAAATGACTAAATTACACCTGGCGCTATTTTTGTTCCCGATCAACCTGTGAAATTTGAGCCCATTCCGACACAGTCAAGAAAAATGACGAAATTACCGCTAGCTCGATTTTTATTTCTGATCAAACTGCCGAATTTCAGCCAATTCCGATATAGTCGAGAAAAATGACGAAATTGCCCCCGACGCGGTTTTTGTTTCCGATCAACCAGTAAAATTTCATATCCAATTCCGACACAGTCGCGAAAAATGACGAAATTACACCGGGCGCGGTTTTTGTTCCTGATCATACAGTCAAATTTGAGCCCATCCCGACACAGTCGCGAAAAATGACGAAATTGTCCCCGGCGCGATTTTTGTTTCCGATCAACCTGTCAAATTTTAGCCAATTCCGACACAGTCTCGAAAAATAACGACATTGCCCCAGCGCGATTTTTGTTTCCGGTCAACCTATCAAATTTTAGCCAATTCCGACACAGTCACGAAAAATGACGACATTGCCTCGGCGCGATTTTTGTTTCCGATAGACCTGTCAAATTTGAGCCCATTCCGACACAGTCGAGAAAAATGACGAAATTGCCGCCGGCGCGATTTTTATTTCCGATCAAACTGCCAAATTTCAGCCAATTCCGCCACAGTCGAGAAAAATGACGAAATTGCCCACGGCGCGATTTTTATTTCAGATCAAACTGCCAAATTTCAGCCAATTCCGCCACAGTCGAGAAAAATGACGAAATTGCCCCCGGCGCGATTTTTGTTTCCGATCGACCAGTCAAATTTTAGCCAATTCCGACACAGTCGCGGAAAATGACGAAATTACACCCGGCGCTATTTTTGTTACCCTTCAACCTGTCAAATTTGATCCCATTCCGACACAGTCGAGAAAAATGACGAAATTACCGCCGGCGTGATTTTTATTTCCGATAAAACTACTAAATTTCAGTTAATGCGGACACAGTCGAGAAAAATGACGAAATTGCCCCCGGCGCGGTTTTTGTTTCCGATCAACCAGTCAAATTTTAGCCAATTCCGACAAAGTCGCGGAAAATGACGAAATTAAACCCGGCGCGATTTTTGTTTCCTATCAAGAAGTCAAATTTAAGCCCATTCCGACACAGTCGCGAGAAATGACGAAATTGCTCCCGTCGCGATTTTTGTTCCCAATAAACCTGTCAAATTTGAGCCCATTCCGACACAGTCGAGAAAAATGACGAAATTGCCCCCGGCGCGATTTTTGTTTCCGATCAACCTGTCAAATTTCAGCCCATTCCGACATCGTCGCGAAAAATGACAAATTACCCCCGGCGTGATTTTTGTTTCCGATCAACCTGTCAACTATGAGCCCATTCCGACACAGTCGAGAAAAATGACGAAATTACCACTGGCGCGATTTTGGTTTCCGATCAACCTGTTAAATTTTAGCCAATTCCGACACAGTCGCGAAAAATGACGACATTGCCCCGGAGCGATTTTTGTTTCCGATCAACCTGTCAAATTTGAGCCCATTACGACACAGTCGAGAAAAATGACGAAATTGCCGCCGGCGAGATTTTTATTTCCGATCAAACCGCCAAATTTTAGCCAATTCCGACACAGTCGAGAATAATAACGAAATCACCCCCGGCGCGGTTTTTATTTTCGATCAACAAGTCAAATTTCAGCCAATTCTGATACTGTCGCGAAAAATGACGAAATTACACCCGGCGCGATTTTTGTTCCCGATAAACCTGTCAAATTTTAGCCAATTCCGACACAGTCGATAAAAATGACGAAATTGCACCAGGTGCGATTTTTGTTTCCGATCAACCTGTCAAATTTGAGCCCATTCTGACACAGTCGAGAAAAATGACGATATTACCCCCGGCGCGATTTTTGTTTCCGATCAACCTGTCAAATTTTAGCCAATTCCGACACAGTCACGAAAAATGACGAAATTGCCCCGGCCCGATTTTTGTTCCCGATCAAGCTGTCAAATTTGAGCCCATCCCGACACAGTCTAGAAAAATGACAAAATTGCCCCCGGCGCGATTTTTATTTCAGATCAAACTGCCAAATTTCAGCCAATTTCGACACAGTCGAGAAAAATGACGGAATTGTCCCCGGTGCGGTTTTTGTTTCCAATCAACAAGTCAAATTTCAGCCAATTCTGACACTGTCGCGAAAAATGACGAAATTACACCCGGCGCAGTTTTTGTTCCCGATAAACCTGTCGAATTTCAGCCAATTCCGACACAGTCGAGAAAAATGACGAAATTGCCCCAGGCGCGATTTTTATTTCCGATCAACTTGTCAAATATGAGCCCATTCCGACACAGTCCAGAAAAATGACGAAATTACCCCCGGCGCGATTTTTTTTTCCCATCAACCTGTCAAATTTTAGCTAATTTCGACACAGTCGAGAAAAATGACACAATTGCCCCGGCGCTATTTTTGTTTCCGATCAACCTGTCAAATTTGAGCCCATTCCGAAACAGACGAGAAAAATGACGAAATTGCCCTCGGCGGGATTTTTATTTCAGATCAAACTGCCAAATTTCAGCCAATTCCGACACAGTCG
>NW_019266352.1:0-7621 GCF_002742605.1 Olea europaea var. sylvestris
AGTCGCGAAAAATGACGGAATTGCCCCCGGCGCGGTTTTTGTTTCCGAATAACCTGTCAAATTTTAGTCCATTTCGACACAGTAGAGAAAAATTACGAAATTGCCCCCGGCGCAATTTTTGTTTCCGATCAACCTGTCAAATTTTAGCACATTCCGACACAGACGCGAAAAATGACGAAATTGCCCCTGCCTCGATTTTTACTTCCGATCAAACAATCAAATTTTAGCCCATTTCGACAGAGTCGAGAAAAATCACGAAATCGCCCCAGGCGCGATTTTTGTTTCCTATCAACCTGTCAAATTTAAGCCTATTCCGACATAGTCGTGAAAAATGACGAAATTGTCCCCGAAGCGATTTTTGTTTCCGATCAACCTGTCAAATTTTAGCCCATTCCGACACAGTCGCGAAAATTGACGAAATTGCCCCTGCCTCGGTTTTTATTTCCGATCAACCAATCAAATTTTAGCCCATTTCGACACAGTCGCGAAAAATGACGAAATTGCCCTTGCCTCGGTTTTTATTTCCGATCAACCAATCAAATTTTAGCCCATTTCGACAGAGTCAAGAAAAATCACGAAATCGCCCCCGGCGCGATTTTTGTTTCCTATCAACCTGTCAAATTTAAGCCTATTCCGACACAGTCGTGAAAAATGACGAAATTGTCCCCGAAGCGATTTTTGTTTCCGATCAACCTGTCAAATTTTAGCACATTCTAACACAGTCGCGAAAAAGGACGAAATTACCCCTGACGCGGCTTTTGTTTCCCATCAACCAGTCAAATTTTAGCCCATTTCGACCCCGTTGCGAAAAATGACGAAATTGCCCCGGCGCGGTTTTTGTTTCCGATCAGCCTGTCAAATTTTAGCCCATTTCGACACAGTTGCGAAAAATGACGAAATTGCCCCCAGCGCAAATTTTGTTCCGGATTAACAGCTAAAATTTTAGCCCATTCCGACATCGTCGCGAAAAAGGTCGAAATTGCCCCCGGCGCGATTTTTGTTTTCGATCAACTTGTCAAATTTTAGCCAATTCCGACACAGTCGCGAAAAATGACGAAATTGCCCCTGACGCGGTTTTTGTTTCCCATCAACCAGTCAAATTTTAGCCCATTTCGACACAGCCGAAAAAAATGACGAAATTGCCCCCGGCGCGATTTTTGTTTCCTATCAACCTGTCAAATTTTAGCCCATTTCGACACAGTAGCGATAAAATGACGAAATTGTCCCCGACGCGATTTTTTTTTTCCGATCAACCTGTCAAATTTTAGCCCCGAAACAGTCGCGAAAAATGACGAAATTGCCCCCGGCGCGGTTTTTGTTTCCGATCAACCTGTCAACTTTTAGCCCATTTCGACACAGTTACGAAAAATGACGAAATTGCCCCCGGCGCAGTTTTTGTTCCCGATCAGCCTCTCAAATTTTTGCCCATTCCGACACCGTCGCGAAAAAGGTCGAAATTGCCCCCGTCGCGATTTTTGTTTTCGATCAACTTGTCAAATTTTAGCCAATTCCGGCACAGTCGCGAAAAATGACGAAAAAATCCCTTCCGCGATTTTTAATTCCGATCAACCAGTCAAATTTTAGCCCATTTCGACACAGTCGAGAAAAATGACGAAATTGCCCCCGGCGCGATTTTTGTTTCCGATCAACCGGTCAAATTTTAGCCCATTCCGACATAGTCGCGAAAAATGACGAAATTGTCCCTGACGCGATTTTTGTTTCCGATCGACCTGTCAAATTTTAGCCCATTCCGACACAGTCGCGAAAAATGACGAAATTGTCCCCGACGCGATTTTTGTTTCCGATCGACCTGTCAAATTTTTGCCCATTCCGACACAGTCGCGAAAAATGAAGAAATTGCCCCTGCCGCGGTTTTTATTTCAGATCAACCAGTCAAATTTTAGCCCAATTCGACACAGTCGAGAAAAATGACGAAATTGCCCCGGCGCGATTTTTGTTTCCGATAAACCTGTCAAATTTTGGCCCATTCCGACACAGTCACGAAAAATGACGAAATTGTCCACGACGCGAATTTTGTTTCCGTTCAACCTGTCAAATTTTAGCCCATTCCGACACAGTCGCGAAAAATGACGAAATTGCCCCCGGCGCGATTTTTTTTTCCGATCAACCTGTCAAATTTTAGCCTATTTCGACACAGTTGCGAAAAATGACGAAATTGCCCCCAACGCAGTTTTTGTTCCGGATAAACCTCTCAAATTTTTGCCCATTCCGACAACGTCGCGAAAAAGGTCGAAATTGCCCACGGCGCGATTTTTGTTTTCGATAAACCTGTCAAATTTTAGCCAATTCCGACACAGCTGGGAAAAATTACGAAATTCCCCCGGCGCGATTTTTGTTCCCGATCAACCTGTCATATTTGAGCCCATTCCGACACAGTCGAGAAAAATGAAGAAATTGCCCCCGAGGCGATTTTTGTTTACGATCAACCTGTCAAATTTTAGCCCATTCCGACACAGTCGCGAAAAATGAGGAAATTGCCCTCGGCGCGGTTTTTGTTTCCGATCAACCAATCAAATTTTAGCCCATTCCGACATCGTCGCGAAAAATGACAAAATTGCCCCGGCGCGATTTTTGTTTCCGATCAACCTGTCAAATTTTAGCCAATTCCAACACAGTTGCAAAAAATGACGAAATTACCCCCGACGCGGTTTTTGTTCCTGATCAACCTGTTAAATTTGAGCCTACTCCGACATAGTCGTGAAAAATTACGAAATTTCCCCGGCGCGATTTTTGTTTCCGATCAACCTGTCAAATTTTAGCCAATTCCGACACAGTCGCGAAAAATGACAAAATTGCCCCCGACGCGATTTTCGTTTCCGATCAACCAGTCAAAATTTAGCCAATTCCGAGACAGTCGCAAAAAATGACGAAATTTTCACCGGCGCGGTTTTTGTTTCAGATCAACCAGTCAAATTTTAGCGCATTCCGACATCGTCGCGAAAAATGACAAAATAGCCCCCGGCGCGATTTTTGTTTCCGATCAACCTGTCAAACTTTAGCCAATTCCGACACAGTTGCGAAAAATGACGAAATTTTCCCCGGCGCGGTTTTTGTTTCCGATCAACCGGTCAAATTTTAGAGCATTTCGATATCGTCGCGAAAAATGACAAAATAGCCCCCGTCTCGATTTTTGTTTTCGATCAACTTGGCAAATTTTAGCCAATTCCGACACAGTCGCGAAAAATGACAAAATTGCCCCTGCCGCGGTTTTTAATTCCGACCAACCAGTCAAATTTTAGCCCATTCAGACATCGTCGCGAAAAATGACAAAATTGCCCCGGCGCGATTTTTGTTTCCGATCAACCTGTCAAATTTTAGCCAATTCCAACACAGTTGCAAAAAATGACGAAATTGCCCCCGACGCGGTTTTTGTTCCTGATCAACCTGTCAAATTTGAGCCTACTCCGACATAGTCGTGAAAAATTACGAAATTTCCCCGGCGCGATTTTTGTTTCCGATCAACCTGTCAAATTTTAGCGCATTCCGACATCGTCGCGAAAAGTGACAAAATAGCCCCCGGCGCGATTTTTGTTTCCGATCAACCTATCAAACCTTAGCCAATTCCGACACAGTCGCGAAAAATGACGAAATTTTCCCCGGCGCGGTTTTTGTTTCCGATCAACCAGTCAAATTTTAGCGCATTCCGACATCGTCGCGAAAAATGACAAAATAGCCCCCGGCGCGATTTTTGTTTCCGATCAACCTATCAAACCTTAGCCAATTCCGACACAGTCGCGAAAAATGACGAAATTTTCCCCGGCGCGGTTTTTGTTTCCGATCAACCGGTCAAATTTTAGCGCATTCCGATATCGTAGCGAAAAATGACAAAATAGCCCCCGTCCCGATTTTTGTTTTCGATCAACTTGTCAAATTTTAGCCAATTCCGACACAATCGCGAAAAATGACAAAATTGCCCCTGCCGCGGTTTTTAATTCCGACCAACCAGTCAAATTTTAGCCCATTCCGACATCGTCGCGAAAAATGACAAAATTCTCCCGGCGCGATTTTTGTTTCCGATCAACCTGTCAAATTTTAGCCAATTCCAACACAGTTGCAAAAAATGACGAAATTACCCTCGACGCGATTTTTGTTCCTGATCAACCAGTCAAATTTTAGCCCACTCCGACACAGTCGCGAAAAATTACGAAATTGCCCCGGCGCGATTTTTGTTTCCGATCAACCTGTCAAATTTTAGCCAATTCCGACACAGTCGCGAAAAATGACGAAATTGCCCCCAACGCGATTTTTGTTTCCGATCAACCTGTCAAAATTTAGCCAATTCCGAGAGAGCCGCAAAAATTGACGAAATTTTCCCCGGCGCGGTTTTTGTTTCCGATCAACCAGTCAAATTTTAGCGCATTCCGACATCGTCGCGAAAAATGACAAAATAGCCCCCGGCGCGATTTTTGTTTCCGATCAACCTGTCAAACTTTAGCCAATTCCGACACAGTCGCGAAAAATGACGAAATTTTCCCCTGCGCGGTTTTTGTTTCCGATCAACTGGTCAAATTTTAGCGCATTCCGATATCGTCGCGAAAAATGACAAAATAGCCCCCGTCCCGATTTTTGTTTTCGATCAACTTGTCAAATTTTAGCCAATTCCGACACAGTCGCGAAAAATGACAAAATTGCCCCTGCCGCGGTTTTTAATTCCGACCAACCAGTCAAATTTTAGACCATTCCGACATCGTCGCGAAAAATGACAAAATTGCCCTGGCGCGATTTTTGTTTCCGATCAACCTGTCAAATTTTAGCCAATTCCAACACAGTTGCAAAAAATGACGAAATTACCCTCGACGCTATTTTTGTTCCTGATCAACCAGTCAAATTTTAGACCACTCCGACACAGTTGCGAAAAATTACGAAATTGCCCCGGCGCTATTTTTGTTTCCGATCAACCTGTCAAATTTTAGCCAATTCCGACACAGTAACGAAAAATGACGAAATTGCACCCAATGCGATTTTTGTTTCCGATCAACCTGTCAAAATTTAGCCAATTCCGAGAGAGTCGCAAAAAATGACGAAATTTTCCCCGGCGCGGTTTTTGTTTCCGATCAACCAGTCAAATTTTAGCGCATTCCGACATCGTCGCGAAAAATGACAAAATAGCCCCCGGCGCGATTTTCGTTTCCGATCAACTTGTCAAACTTTAGCCAATTCCGACACAGTCGCGAAAAATGATGAAATTTTCCCCGGTGCGGTTTTTGTTTCCGATCAACCAGTCAAATTTTAGCGCATTCCGACATCTTCGCGAAAAATGACAAAATAGCCCCCAGCGCGATTTTTGTTTCCGATCAACCTGTCAAACTTTAGCCAATTCCGACACAGTCTCGAAAAATGACGAAATTTTCCCCGGCGCGGTTTTTGTTTCCGATCAACCGGTCAAATTTTAGCGCATTCCGATATCGTCGCGAAAAATGACAAAATAGCCCCCGTCCCGATTTTTGTTTTCGATCAACTTGTCAAATTTTAGCCAATTCTGACACAGTCGCGAAAAATGACAAAATTGCCCCTGCCGCGGTTTTTAATTCCGACCAACCAGTCAAATTTTAGCCCATTCCGACATCGTCGCGAAAAATGACAAAATTCTCCCGGCGCGATTTTTTTTCCGATCAACCGGTCAAATTTTAGCCAATTCCAACACAGTTGCAAAAAATGACGAAATTACCCTCGACGCGATTTTTGTTCCTGATCAACCAGTCAAATTTTAGCCCACTCCGACACAGTCGCGAAAAATTACGAAATTGCCCCGGCGCGATTTTTGTTTCCGATCAACCTGTCAAATTTTAGCCAATTCCGACACAGTCGCGAAAAATGACGAAATTGCCCCCAACGCGATTTTTGTTTCCGATCAACCTGTCAAAATTTAGCCAATTTCGATACAGTGGCAAAAAATGACGAAATTTTCCCCGGCGCGGTTTTTGTTTCCGATCAACCAGTCAAATTTTAGCGCATTCCGACATCGTCGCGAAAAATGACAAAATAGCCCCCGGCGCGATTTTTGTTTCCGATCAACCTGTCAAACTTTAGCCAATTCCGACACAGTCGCGAAAAATGATGAAATTTACCCCGGTGCGATTTTTGTTTCCGATCAACCAGTCAAATTTTAGCGCATTCCGATATCGTTGCGAAAACTGACAAAATAGCCCCCGGCGCGATTTTTGTTTCCGATCAACCGGTCAAATTTTAGCCAATTCCGACACAGTTGTGAAAAATGACGAAATTCTCCTTGCGCGGTTTTTGTTCCTGATCAACCTGCCTAATTTGAGCCCATTCCGACACAGTCGCGAAAAACGACGAAATTGCCCCCGACGCGATTTTTGCTTCCGATCAACCTGTCAAATTTTAGCCCAGTGCGACACAGTCGAGAAAAAGGAAGAAATTGCCCCTGCGTGATTTTTGTTTCCTATCAACCTGTCAAATTTTCGCCCATTCCGACACAGTCGCGAAAAATGACGAAATTGCCCGTACCTCGATTTATTTTTTTCGATCAACCAGTCAAATTTTAGCCCATTTCGACACATTCGTGAAAAATGACGAAATTGCCCCTGCCGGGATTTATGTTTCCAATCAACCTGTCAAATTTTAGCCCATTTCGACACAGTCAAGAAAAAGGAAGAAATTGCCCCTGCGTGATTTTTGTTTCCTATCAACCTGTCAAATTTTCGCCCATTCCGACACAGTCGCGAAAAATGACGAAATTGTCCTCGACGCGATTTTTGTTTCCGATCAACTTATCAAATTTTAGCCCATTCCGACACAGTCGCGAAAAATGACGAAATTGTCCTCGACGCGATTTTTGTTTCCGATCAACTTATCAAATTTTAGCCCATTCCGACACAGTCGCGAAAAATGACGAAATTGCCCGTACCTCGATTTATTTTTTTCGATCAACCAGTCAAATTTTAGCCCATTTCGACACATTCGAGAAAAATGACGAAATTGCCCCTGCCGGGATTTATGTTTCCAATCAACCTGTCAAATTTTAGCCCATTCCGACACAGTCGCGAAAAATGACGAAATTGTTACCGACGCGATTTTTCTTTCCGAACAACTTGTCAAATTTTAGCCCATTCCGGCACAGTCGCGAAAAATGACGAAATTGTCCCCGGCGCGATTTTTGTTTCCGATCAACCTGTCAAATTTTAGCCCATTCCGACACATTCGTGAAAAATGACGAAATTGCCCCTGCCTCGATTTTTATTTCTGATCAACCAGTCAAATTTTAGCCCATTCCGACACAGTCGAAAAAAATAAAAAAATTGCCCCCGACATGATTTTTGTTTCCGATCAACCTGTCAAATTTTAGCCCATTCTGACACAGTCGCGAAAAATGACAAAATTGTCCCCGACGCGATTTTTGTTTCCGATCAACCTGTCAAATTTTAGCGCATTCCGACACAGTCGCGAAAAATGAAGAAATTGCCCCTGCCGCGGTTTTTATTTCCGATCAACCTGTCAAATTTTAGTCCATTCCGACACAGTGTGAAAAATGACGAAATCGCCCCCGACGCAAATTTTGTTTCCGATCAAAATGTCAAATTTTAGACCATTCCGACACAGTCGCGAAAAATGAAGAAATTGCCCCCGGCGCGGTTTT
>NW_019266353.1:0-7620 GCF_002742605.1 Olea europaea var. sylvestris
TTTCGTCATTTTTCGCGTCGATGTCGGAATGGGCTAAAATTTGACTAGTTTATCGGAAACAAAAATCGCGCAGGAGATAATTTTGTCATTTTTCGTGACTGTGTCGGAGTGGGCTTAAATTTAACAGGTTGATCGGAAACAAAAATCAGGCCGGGGTAACTTTCGTCATTTTCGCGACTGTGTCGGAATGTGCTCAAATTTGACAGGTTGATCGGGAACAAAAATCGTGTCGGGGGCACTTTCATCATTTTTTACGCCTGTGTCGAAATTGGCTAAAATTTGACAGGTTGATCGGAAACAAAAATCGCGCCGGGGGCAATTTCGTCATTTTTCGCGACTGTGTCGGAATGGGCTGAAATTTGACAGGTTGATCGGAAACAAAAATCGCACCATGGTCAATTTCGTCATTTTTCGATACTGTGCCGAAATCGGCTCAAATTCAACAGGTTGATCGAGAACAAAAATCGCGCCGGGTGAATTTCGTCATTTTTCGCGACTGTGTCGGAATGGGATCAAAATCGCACCGGGGGATATTTCGTCATTTTTCGCAATTGTGTCGGATTGGGCTCAAATTTAACAGGTTGATCGGGAACAAAATTCGCGCCGTGGGCAATTTCGTCATTTTTCGCGAGGATGTTGGAATGGGCTAAAATTTGACGGGTTGATCGGAAAAAAAACCACGCCGGGGATAACTCCTCATTTTTCGCGACTGTATCGGAGTTGGCTGAAATTTGACAGGTTGATCGGAAACAAAAATCGAGTCGGGGTCAATTTCGTCATTTTTCGCGACTGTGTCGGAATAGGATCAAAATCGCACTGGGGGCAATTTCGTCATTTTTCGCAACTGTGTCGGAATTGGCTAAAATTTGACAGATTGATCGGAAACAAAATTCGCGCCGGGGCAATTTCGTCATTTTTCGCGTCGATGTCGGAATGGGCTAAAATTTGACTAGTTTATCGGAAACAAAAATTGCGCAGGGGATAATTTTGTCATTTTTCGTGACTGTGTCGGAGTGGGCTTAAATTTAACAGGTTGATCGGAAACAAAAATTAGGCCGGGGTAACTTTCGTCATTTTTCGCGACTGTGTCGGAATGTGCTCAAATTTGACAGGTTGATCGGAAACAAAAATCGTGCCGGGGGCACTTTCATCATTTTTCGCGCCTGTGTCGGAATTGGCTAAAATTTGACAGGTTGATCGGAAGCAAAAATCGTGCCGGGGGCAATTTCGTCATTTTTCGCGACTGTGTCGGAATGGGCTGAAATTTGACAGGTTGATCGGAAACAAAAATCGCGCCATGGTCAATTTCGTCATTTTTCGATACTGTGCCGAAATCGGCTCAAATTCAACAGGTTGATCGGGAACAAAAATCGCGCCGGGTGAATTTCGTCATTTTTCGCGACTGTGTCGGAATTGGCTAAAATTTGACAGGTTGATCGGAAACAAAAATCGGAAAGGTGGCAATTTTGTCATTTTTCGCGACTGTGTCGAAATGGGATCAAAATCGCACCGGGGGCAATTTCGTCATTTTTCGCAATTGTGTCGGAATGGGCTCAAATTTAACAGGTTGATCGGGAACAAAAATCGCGCCGGGGGCAATTTCGTCATTTTTCACAACTGTGTCGGAATTGGCTAAAATTTGACGGGTTGATCGGAAGCAAAAAACGCGCCGGGGGCAATTTCGTCATTTTTCACAACTGTGTCGGAATTGGCTAAAATTTGACGGGTTGATCGGAAGCAAAAAACGCGCCGGGGGCAATTTCGTCATTTTTCACAACTGTGTCGGAATTGGCTAAAATTTGACGGGTTGATCGGAAGCAAAAAACGCGCCGGGGGCAATTTCGTCATTTTTCACAACTGTGTCGGAATTGGCTAAAATTTGACGGGTTGATCGGAAGCAAAAAACGCGCCGGGGGCAATTTCGTCATTTTTCACAACTGTGTCGGAATTGGCTAAAATTTGACGGGTTGATCGGAAGCAAAAAACGCGCCGGGGGCAATTTCGTCATTTTTCACAACTGTGTCGGAATTGGCTAAAATTTGACGGGTTGATCGGAAGCAAAAAACGCGCCGGGGGCAATTTCGTCATTTTTCACAACTGTGTCGGAATTGGCTAAAATTTGACAGGTTGATCGTAAACAAAAATCACGCCGGGGGCAATTTCGATATTTTTCGCGACTGTGTCGGAGTGGGCTGAAATTTGACGGGTTGATCGGAAAAAAAAATCGAGCCGGGGTTAATTTCGTCATTTTTCGCGACTGTGTCGAAATGTGCTCAAATTTGACAGGTTGATCGGGAACGAAAACCGCGCCGGGGGCAATTTCGTCATTTTTCTCGCCTGTGTCGGAATTGGCTAAAATTTGACAGGTTGATCGGAATCAAAAATCTTGCCAAGACAATTTCGTCATTTTTAGCGACTGTGTCGGAATGGGCTGAAATTTGACAGGTTGATCGGAAACAAAATTCGCGCCGGGGCCATTTCGTCATTTTTCGCGACTGTGTCGGAATGGGCTCAAATTTGAATGGTTGATCGGAAACAAAAATCGCGAAGGTGGCAATTTCGTCATTTTTCGTGACTGTGTCGGAATGGGATCAAAATCGCACCGGGGGCAATTTCGTCATTTTTCGCAATTGTGTCGGAATGGGCTCAAATTTGACAGGTTGATCGGGAACAAAATTCGCGCCTTGGGCAATTTCGTCATTTTTCGCGAGGATGTTGGAATGGGCTAAAATTTGACGGGTTGATCGGAAAAAAAACCACGCCGGGGATAACTCCTCATTTTTCGCGACTGTATCGGAGTTGGCTGAAATTTGACAGGTTGATCGGAAACAAAATTCGCGCCGGGGCCATTTCGTCATTTTTCGCGAATGTGTCGGAATGGGGTCAAATTTAACAGGTTGATCGGGAACAAAAACCGCGCCGTGGGCAATTTCGTCATTTTTCGCGTCGATGTCGGAATGGGCTAAAATTTGACTAGTTTATCGGAAACAAAAATCGCGCAGGGGATAATTTTGTCATTTTTCGTGACTGTGTCGGAGTGGGCTTAAATTTAACAGGTTGATCGGAAACAAAAATCAGCCCTGGGTAACTTTCGTTATTTTTCGCGACTGTGTCGGAATGTGCTCAAATTTGACAGGTTGATCGGGAACAAAAACCGTGCCGGGGGTACTTTCATCATTTTTCCCGCCTGTGTCGGAATTGGCTAAAATTTGACAGGTTGATCGGAAGCAAAAATCGCGCCGGGGGCAATTTCGTCATTTTTCGCAATCGTGTCGGAATGGGCTCAAATTTAACAGGTTGATCGGGAAAAAAATTCGCACCGTGGGCAATTTCGTCATTTTTCGCGACTGTGTCGGAATGGGCTCAAATTTAACAGGTTGATCGGGAAAAAAATTCGCACCGTGGGCAATTTCGTCATTTTTCGCGACTGTGTCGGAATGGGCTGAAATTTGACAGGTTGATCGGAAACAAAAATCGCGAAGGTGGCAATTTCGTCATTTTTCGCCTCTGTGTCGGAATGGGATCAAAATCGTACCGAGGGCAATTTCGTCATTTTTCGCAATTGTGTCGGAATGGGCTCAAATTTAACAGGTTGATCGGGAAAAAAATTCGCACCGTGGGCAATTTCGTCATTTTTCGCGAGGATGTTGGAATGGGCTAAAATTTGACGGGTTGATCGGAAAAAAAACCACGCCGGGGATAACTCCTCATTTTTCGCGACTGTATCGGAGTTGGCTGAAATTTGACAGGTTGATCGGAAACAAAAATCGCTCCGGGGTCAATTTCGTCGTTTTTCGCGACTGTGTCGGAATGGGATTAAAATCGCACCGGGGGCAATTTCGTCATTTTTCGCAACTGTGTCGTAATTGGCTAAAATTTGACAGGTTGATCGGAAATAAAATTCGCGCCGGGGCAATTTCGTCATTTTTCGCGAATGTGTCTGAATGGGCTCAAATTTAACACGTTGATCGGGAACAAAAATCGCGCCTGGTGAATTTCGTCATTTTTACAACTGTGTCGTAATTGGCTCAAATTTGACAGGTTGATCGGAAACAAAAATCGCGCCGTGGGCAATTTCGTCATTTTTCGCGTCGATGTCGAAATGGGCTAAAATTTGACTAGTTTATCGGAAACAAAAATCGCGCAGGGGATAATTTTGTCATTTTTCGTGACTGTGTCGGAGTGGGCTTAAATTTAACAGGTTGATCGGAAACAAAAATCAGGCCGGGGTAACTTTCGTCATTTTTCGCTACTGTGTCGGAATGTGCTCAAATTTGACAGGTTGATCGGGAACAAAAACCGTGCCGGGGGCAATTTCATCATTTTTCGCGCCTGTGTCGGAATTGGCTAAAATTTGACTGGTTGATCGGAAGCAAAAATCGCTCCGGGGGCAATTTCGTCATTTTTCGCGACTGTGTCGGAATGGGCTGAAATTTGACAGGTTGATCGGAAACAAAAATCGCGCCATGGACAATTTCGTCATTTTTCGTTACTGTGCCGAAATCGGCTCAAATTCAACAGGTTGATCGGGAACAAAAATCGCGCCGGGTGAATTTCGTCATTTTTCGCGACTGTGTCGGAATTGGCTAAAATTTGACAGGTTGATCGGAAACAAAAATTGCGAAGGTGGCAATTTCGTCATTTCTCGCGACTGTGTCGAAATGGGATCAAAATCGCACCGGGGGCAATTTCGTCATTTTTCGCAATTGTGTCGGAATGGGCTCAAATTTAACAGGTTGATCCGGAACAAAAATCGCATCGGGGGCAATTTCGTCATTTTTCACAGCTGTGTCGGAATTGGCTAAAATTTGACAGGTTGATCGGAAACAAAATTCGCGCCGTGGGCAATTTCGTCATTTTTCGTGAGGATGTCGGAATGGGCTAAAATTTGACGGGTTGATCGGTAAAAAACCACGTCGGGGATAACTCCTCATTTTTCACGACTGTATCGGAGTTGGCTGAAATTTGACAGGTTGATCGGAAACAAAAATAGTACCGGGGTCGATTTCGCCATTTTTCGCGACTGTGTCGGAATGTGCTCAAATTTGACAGGTTGATCGAGAACAAAAACCGCGCCGGGGGCAATTTCGTCATTTTTCGCGCCTGTGTCGGAATTGGCTAAAATTTGACAGGTTGATCGTAAACAAAAATCACGCCGGGGGCAATTTCGATATTTTTCGCAACTGTGTCGGAGTGGGCTGAAATTTGACGGGTTGATCGGAAAAAAAAATCGCGCCGGGGTCAATTTCGTCATTTTTCGCGCCTGTGTCGAAATGTGCTCAAATTTGACAGGTTGATCGGGAACGAAAACCGCGACGGGGGCAATTTCGTCATTTTTCTCGCCTGTGTCGGAATTGGCTAAAATTTGACAGGTTGATCGGAATCAAAAATCTTGCCAAGGCAATTATGTCATTTTTAGCGACTGTGTCGGAATGGGCTGAAATTTGACAGGTTGATCGGAAACAAAAATCGCGCCGGGGTCAATTTCGTCATTTTTCGCGATTGTGTCGGAATGGGCTTAAATTTGAATGGTTGATCGGGAACAAAAATCGCGTCGGGGTCAATTTCGTCAGTTTTCGCGACTGTGTCGGAATTGGCTAAAACTTGACGGGTTGATCGGAAACAAAAATCGCGAAGGTGGCAATTTCGTCATTTTTCGCGACTGTGTCGGAATGGGATCAAAATCGCACCGGGGGCAATTTCGTCATTTTTCGCAATTGTGTCTGAATGGGCTCAAATTTAACAGGTTGATCGGGAACAAAATTCGCGCCGTGGGCAATTTCGTCATTTTTCGCGAGGATGTTGGAATGGGCTAAAATTTGACGGGTTGATCGGAAAAAAAACCACGCCGGGGATAACTCCTCATTTTTCGCGACTGTATCGGAGTTGGCTGAAATTTGACAGGTTGATCGGAAACAAAAATCGCGCCGGGGTCAATTTCGTCGTTTTTCGCGACTGTGTCGGAATGGGATCAAAATCGCACCGGGGGCAATTTCGTCATTTTTCGCAACTGTGTCGGAATAGGCTAAAATTTGACAGGTTGATCGGAAACAAAATTCGCACCGGGGCAATTTCGTCATTTTTCGCGAATGTGTCGGAATGGGCTCAAATTTAACAGGTTGATAGGGAACAAAAATCGCGCCGGGTGAATTTCGTCATTTGTACAACTGTGTCGTAATTGGCTCAAATTTGACAGGTTGATCGGAAACAAAAATCGCGCCGTGGGCAATTTCGTCATTTTTCGCGACGGTGTCGAAATGAGCGAAAATTTTGCAGGTTGACTGGAAACAAAAATCGCGCTGAGGGCAATTTCGTCATTTTTCGCGACGGTGTCGAAATGAGCGAAAATTTTGCAGGTTGACTGGAAACAAAAATCGCGCTGAGGGCAATTTCGTCATTTTTCGCGACGGTGTCGAAATGAGCGAAAATTTTGCAGGTTGACTGGAAACAAAAATCGCGCTGAGGGCAATTTCGTCATTTTTCGCGACGGTGTCGAAATGAGCGAAAATTTTGCAGGTTGACTGGAAACAAAAATCGCGCTGAGGGCAATTTCGTCATTTTTCGCGACGGTGTCGAAATGAGCGAAAATTTTGCAGGTTGACTGGAAACAAAAATCGCGCTGAGGGCAATTTCGTCATTTTTCGCGACGGTGTCGAAATGAGCGAAAATTTTGCAGGTTGACTGGAAACAAAAATCGCGCTGAGGGCAATTTCGTCATTTTTCGCGACTGTGTCGGAATTGGCTAAAATTTGACAGGTTGATCGGAAACAAAAATCGCGAAGGTGGCAATTTCGTCATTTTTCGCGACTGTGTCGTAATGGGATCAAAATCGCACCGGGGGCAATTTCGTCATTTTTCGCAATTGTGTCGGAATGGGCTCAAATTTAACGGGTTGATCGGGAAAAAAAATCGCATCGGGGGCAATTTCGTCATTTTTCACAACTGTGTCGGAATTGGCTAAAATTTGACAGGTTGATTGGAAACAAAATTCGCGCCGTGGGGTATTTCGTCATTTTTCGCGAGGATGTCGGAATGGGCTAAAATTTGACGGGTTGATCGGAAAAAAAACCACGCCGGGGATAACTCCTCATTTTTCACGACTGTATCGGAGTTGGCTGAAATTTGACAGGTTGATCGGAAACAAAAATCGCGCCGGGGTCAATTTCGTCATTTTTCGCGACTGTGTCGGAATGTGCTCAAATTTGACAGGTTGATCGAGAACAAAAATCGCGCCGGGGGCAATTTCGTCATTTTTCGCGCCTGTGTCGGAATTGGCTAAAATTTGACAGGTTGATCATAAACAAAAATCACGCCGTGGGCAATTTCGATATTTTTCGCGACTGTGTCGGAGTGGGCTGAAATTTGACGGGTTGATCGGAAAAAAAAATCGCGCCGGGGTCAATTACGTCATTTTTCGCGACTGTGTCGAAATGTGCTCAAATTTGACAGGTTGATCGGGAACGAAAATCGCGCCGGGGGCAATTATGTCATTTTTCTCGCCTGTGTCGGAATTGGCCAAAATTTGACTGGTTGATCCGAATCAAAAATCTTGCCAAGGCAATTTCGTCATTTTTAGCGACTGTGTCGGAATGGGCTGAAATTTGACAGGTTGATCGGAAA
>NW_019266354.1:0-7620 GCF_002742605.1 Olea europaea var. sylvestris
GTCGCTACATTTCCGAAAAGTACTTATGGTCCGAAAAACTGACACTGTCTGCAAAAGCTATGCTCAATTCTTTGAACGCCGTCTGTCAAATATACTGGTGCACGTTCCTCAAAAAATGGTTAAAATCCCTCATACGTCACGACGAAGTTGTGAGTTCAATCAAGAAGGGTCGCTACATTTTCGAAAAGTGCTTATGGTCCCAAAACGGACACCGTCTGCAAAAGTTACGATCATTTCTTCGAAGGTCGACAATCCAAGAGTTCCAAATATGCGAGTTGTCGTTCTTTAAAAAATGGTCGAAAACGTTAATACGTCATTACGTAATCGTGAGCTAAACCCAAAACGGTCGCTACATTTTCGAAAAGTACTTAAGGTCCCAAAAATGAACACTGTCTACAAAAGCTGTGCTCAATTCTTCGAACGCCGTCAGTCCAAATATGCAGGTGCACGTTGCTCCAAAAATGGTTAAATCTGTCATACGTCATGACGAAGTTGTGAGTTCAATCCAGAAGGGTCGCTACATTTTCGAAAAGTGCTTATGGTCCCAAAACGGACACCGTCTTCAAAAGTTACGATCATTTCTTCGAAGGTCGACAATCCAAGAGTTTCAAATATGGGAGTTGTCGTTCTTTAAAAAATGGTCGAAAACCATAATACGTCATTACGAAATCGTGAGCTAAACCCAAAACGGTCGCTACATTTCCGAAAAGTACATATGGTCGCAAAAATGGACACTGTCTGCAAAAGCTATGCTCAATTTTTCGAACACCGTTAGTCCAAATATGCAGGTGCACGTTACTCAAAAAATGGTTAAAATCCCTCATACGTCATGACGAAGTTGTGAGTTCAATCCAGAAGGGTCGCTACATTTTCGAAAAGTACTTATGGTTCCAAAACGGACACCGTCTGCAAAAGTTGCGATCATTTCTTCGAAGGTCGACAATCCAAGAGTTTCAAATATGGGAGTTGTCGTTCTTTAAAAAATGGTCAAAAACCTTAATACGTCATTACGAAATCGTGAGCTGAACCCAAAACGGTCGCTACATTTCCGAAAAGTACTTATGGTCCCAAAAACTGACACTGTCTGCAAAAGCTATGCTCAATTCTTTGAACGCCGTCAGTCAAATATACTGGTGCACGTTCTTCAAAAAATGGTTAAAATCCCCTATACGTCACGACGAAGTTGTGAGTCCAATCCAGAAGGGTCGCTACATTTTCGGAAAGTGCTTATGGTCCCAAAACGGACAGCGTCTGCAAAAGTTACGATCATTTCTTCGAAGGTCGACAATCCAAGAGTTCCAAATGTGTGAGTTGTCATTCTTTAAAAAACGGTCGAAAACCATAATACGTCATTACGAAATCGTGAGCTAAACCCAAAACGGTCGCTACATTTTCGAAAAGTACATATGGTCGCAAAAATGGACACTGTCTGCAAAAGCTATGCTCAATTCTCCGAACGCCGTCAGTCCAAATATGCAGGTGCACGTTGCTCAAAAAATGGTTAAAATCCCTCATACGTCACGACGAAGTTGTGAGTTCAATCCAGAAGGGTCGCTACATTTTCGAAAAGTGCTTATGGTCCCAAAACGGACACCGTCTGCAAAAGTTACGATCATTTCTTCGAAGGTCGACAATCCAAGAGTTCTTAAATATACGAGTTGTCGTTCTTTAAAAAATGGTCAAAAACCTTAATACGTCATTACGTGATCGTGAGCTAAACCCAAAATGGTCGCTACATTTTCGAAAAGTACTTATGGTCCCAAAAATGGACACTGTCTGCAAAAGCTATGCTCAATTCTTCGAACACCGTCAGACCAAATATGCAGGTGCACGTTCCTCAAAAAATGGTTAAAATCCCTCATACGTCACGACGAAGTGGTGAGTTCAATCCAGAAGGGTCGCTACACTTCCGAAAAGTACTTATGGTCCCAAAACAGACATCGTTTGCAAAAGTTACGATCATTTCTTCGAAGGTCGACAATCCAAGAGTTCCAAATATGCGAGTTGTCATTCTTTAAAAAATGGTCGAAAACCTTAATACGTCATTACGAAATCGTGAGCTAAACCGAAAACGGTAGCTACATTTCCGAAAAGTACTTATGGTCCCAAAAATGGACACTGTCTGCAAAAGCTATGCTCAATTCTTCGAACGCCGTCAGACCAAATATGCAGGTGCACGTTCCTCAAAAAAATGGTTAAAATCCCTCATACGTCACGACGAGGTTGTGAGTTCAATCCAGAAGGGTCGCTCCATTTTCGGAAAGTACTTATGGTCCCAAAACGGACACCGTCTGCAAAAGCTATGCTCAATTCTTCGGACGCCGTCAGTCCAAATATGCAGGTGCACGTTCCTCAAAAAAATGGTTAAAATCCCTCATACGTCACGACGAGGTTGTGAGTTCAATCCAGAAGGGTCGCTCCATTTTCGGAAAGTACTTATGGTCCCAAAACGGACACCGTCTGCAAAAGCTATGCTCAATTCTTCGGACGCCGTCAGTCCAAATATGCAGGTGCACGTTCCTCAAAAAAATGGTTAAAATCCCTCATACGTCACGACGAGGTTGTGAGTTCAATCCAGAAGGGTCGCTCCATTTTCGGAAAGTACTTATGGTCCCAAAACGGACACCGTCTGCAAAAGTTACGATCATTTCTTCGAAGGTCGACAATCCAAGAGTTCCAAATATGTGAGTTGTCATTCTTTAAAAAACGGTCGAAACCCTTAATACGTCATTACGTGATCGTGAGCTAAACCCAAAACGGTCGCTACATTTCTGAAAAGTACTTATGGTCCCAAAAATGGACACTGTCTGCAAAAGCTATGCTCAATTCTTCGAACGCCGTCAGTCCAAATATGCAGGTGCACGTTGCTCAAAAAATGGTTAAAATCCCTCATACGTCACGACGAAGTTGTGAGTTCAATCCAGAAGGGTCGCTACATTTTCGAAAAGTGCTTATGGTCCCAAAACGGACACCGTCTGCAAAAGTTACGATCATTTCTTCGAAGGTCGACAATCCAAGAGTTCCTAATATACGAGTTGTCGTTCTTTAAAAAATGGTCAAAACCTTAATACGTCATTACGTAATCGTGAGCTAAACCCAAAACGGTCGCTATATTTTCGAAAAGTACTTATGGTCCCAAAAATGGACACTGTCTGCAAAAGCTATGCTCAATTCTTCGAACGCCGTCAGTCCAAATATGCAGGTGCACGATCCTCAAAAAATGGTTAAAATCCATCATACGTCATGACGAAGTTGTCAGTTCAATCCAGAAGGGTCGCTACATTTTTGAAAAGTGCTTATGGTCCCAAAACGGACACCGTCTGCAAAAGTTACGATCATTTCTTCGAAGGTCGGCAATCCAAGAGTTCCAAATATGCGAGTTGTCTTTCTTTAAAAAGCGGTCGAAACCCTTAATACGTCATTACGTAATCGTGAGCTAAACCCAAAACGATCGCTACATTTTCGAAAAGTACTTATGGTCCGAAAAACGGACACTGTCTGCAAAAGCTATGCTCAATTCTTCGAACGCCGTCAGTCCAGATATGCAGGTACACGTTCCTCAAAAAATGGTTAAAATCCCTCATACGTCATGATGAAGTTGTGAGTTCAATCCAGAAGGGTCGCTACATTTTCGAAAAGTACTTATGGTCCCAAAAATGGACACCGTCTGCAAAAGTTACGATCGTTTCTTCGAAGGTCGACAATCCAAGAGTTCCTAATATACGAGTTGTCGTTCTTTAAAAAATGGTCAGAAACCTTAATACGTCATTACGTGATCGTGAGCTAAACCCAAAACGGTCGCTACATTTCCGAAAAGTACTTATGGTCCCAAAAATGGACACTGTCTGCAAAAGCTATGCTCAATTCTTCGAACGTCGTCAGTCCAAATACGCAGGTGCATGTTCCTCAAAAAATGGTTAAAATCCCTCATACGTCATGACGAAGTGGTGAGTTCAATCCAGAAGGGTCGTTACATTCCCGAAAAGTACTTATGGTCCCAAAATGGACTCCGTCCGCAAAAGTTACGATCATTTCTTCGAAGGTCGACAATCCAAGAGTTCCAAATATGCGGGTTGTCGTTCTTTAAAAAATGGTCTAAAACCTTAATACGTCATTACGAAATCGTGAGCTAAACCCAAAACGGTCACTACATTTTCGAAAAGTACTTATGGTCCCAAAAACGGACACTGTCTGCAAAAGCTATGCTCAATTCTTCGAACGCCGTCAGTCCAAATATGCGGGTGCACGTTGCTCAAAAAATGGTTAAAATCCGTCATACGTCACGACGAAGTTGTGAGTTCAATCCAGAAGGGTCGCTACATTTCCGAAAAGTGCTTATGGTCCCAAAACGGACACCGTCTTCAAAAGTTACGATCATTTCTTCGAAGGTCGACAATCCAAGAGTTCCAAATATGCGAGTTGTCGTTCTTTAAAAAATGGTCGAAAACCTTAATACATCATTACGAAATCGTGAGCTAAACCCAAAACGGTCACTACATTTCCGAAAAGTACTTATGGTCCCAAAAACGGACACTGTCTAGAAAAGCTATGCTCAATTCATCGAACGCCGTCAGTCCAAATATGCGGGTGCACGTTGCTCAAAAAATGGTTAAAATCCGTCATACGTCACGACTAAGTTGTGAGTTCAATCCAGAAGGGTCGCTACATTTTCGAAAAGTGCTTATGGTCCCAAAACGGACACCGTCTGCAAAAGTTACAATCATTTCTTCGAAGGTCGACAATCCAAGAGTTCCAAATATGCGAGTTGTCATTCTGTAAAAAATGGTCAAAAACCTTAATACGTCATTACGAAATCGTGAGCTAAACCCAAAACGGTAGCTACATTTTCGAAAAGTACTTATGGTCCCAAAAATGGACACTGTCTGCAAAAGCTATGCTCAATTCTTCGAACGCCGTCAGACCAAATATGCAGGTGCACGTTCCTCAAAAAAATGGTTAAAATCCCTCATACGTCACGACGAAGTTGTGAGTCCAATCCAGAAGGGTCGCTACATTTTCGAAAAGTGCTTATGATCCCAAAACGGACACCGTCTGCAAAAGTTACGATCATTTCTTCGAAGGTTGACAATCCAAGAGTTCCAAATATGCGAGTTGTCGTTCTTTAAAAAATGGTCAAACACCTTAATACGTCATAACGAAATCGTGAGCTAAACCCAAAACGGTCGCTACATTTCCGAAAAGTACTTATGGTCCGAAAAACTGACACTGTCTGCAAAAGCTATGCTCAATTCTTTGAACGCCGTCAGTCAAATATACTGGTGCACGTTCCACAAAAAATGGTTAAAATCCCTCATACGTCACGACGAAGTTGTGAGTCCAATCCAGAAGGGTCGCTACATTTTCGAAAAGTGCTTATGGTCCCAAAACGGACACCGTCTGCAAAAGTTACGATCATTTCTTCGAAGGTCGACAATCCAAGAGTTCCAAATATGTGAGTTGTCATTCCTTAAAAAACGGTCGAAACCCTTAATACGTCATTACGTAATCGTGAGCTAAACCCAAAACGGTATCTACATTTCCGAAAAGTACTTATGGTCCCAAAAACGGACACTGTCTACAAAAGCTATGCTCAATTCTTCGAACGCCGTCAGTCCAAATATCCAGGTGCACGTTCCTCAAAAAATGGTTAAAATCCGTCATACGTCACGACGAGGTTGTGAGTTCAATCCAGAAGGGTCGCTACATTCCCGAAAAGTGCTTATGGTCCCAAAACGGACACCGTCGGCAAAAGTTACGATCATTTCTTCGAAAGTCGACAATCCAAGAGTTCCAAATATGCGAGTTGTCGTTCTTCAAAAAATGGTCGAAACCCTTAATACGTCATTACGAAATCGTGAGCTAAACCCAAAACGGTATCTACATTTCCGAAAAGTACTTATGGGCCCAAAACGGACACCGTCGGCAAAAGTTACGATCATTTCTTCGAAAGTCGACAATCCAAGAGTTCCAAATATGCGAGTTGTCGTTCTTCAAAAAATGGTTAAAATCCGTCATACGTCACGACGAAGTTGTGAGTTCAATCCAGAAGGGTTGCTACATTTTCGAAAAGTGCTTATGGTCCCAAAACGGACACCGTCGGCAAAAGTTACGATCATTTCTTCAAAGACGACAATCCAAGAGTTCCAAATTTGCGAGTTGTCGTTCTTCAAAAAATGGTCGAACACCTTAATACGTCATTACGAAATCGTGAGCTAAACCCAAAACGGTCGCTACATTTCCGAAAAGTACTTATGGTCCCAAAAACGGACACTGTCTGTAAAAGCTATGCTTAATTCTTCGAACGCCGTCAGTCCAAATATGCAGGTGCACGTTGCTCAAAAAATGGTTAAAATCCCTCACACGTCACGACGAAGTTGTGAGTTCAATCCAGAAGGGTCGCTACATTTTCGAAAAGTGCTTATGGTCCCAAAACGGACACCGTCTGCAAAAGTTACGATCGTTTCTTCGAAGGTCGACAATCCAAGAGTTCCTAATATACGAGTTGTCGTTCTTTAAAAAATGGTCAGATACCTTAATACGTCATTACGTGATCATGAGCTAAACCCAAAACGGTCGCTACATTTCCGAAAAGTACTTATGGTACCAAAAATGGACACTGTCTGCAAAAACTATTCTCAATTCTTTGAACGCCGTCAGTCCAAATACGCAGGTGCACGATCCTCAAAAAATGGTTAAAATCCCTCATACGTCATGACGAAGTTGTGAGTTCAATCCAGAAGGGTCGCTACATTTCCGAAAAGTACTCATGGTCCCAAAACGGACACCGTCTGCAAAAGTTACGATCATTTCTTCGAAGGTCGACAATCCAAGAGTTCCAAATATGCGAGTTGTCGTTCTTTAAAAAATGGTTAAAAACCTTAATACGTCACTACGAAATCATGAGCTAAACCCAAAACGGTCGCTACATTTCCGAAAAGTACTTATGGTCCCAAAAATGGACACTGTCTGCAAAAGCTATGCTCAATTCTTCGAACGCCGTCAGACCAAATATGCAGGTGCACGTTGCTCAAAAAATGGTTAAAATCCCTCATACGTCACGACGAAGTGGGGAGTTCAATCCAGAAGGGTCGCTACACTTCCGAAAAGTACTTATGGTCCCAAAACGGACATCGTCTGCAAAAGTTACGATCATTTCTTCGAAGGTCGACAATCCAAGAGTTCCAAATATGCGAGTTGTCGTTCTTTAAAAAATGGTCAAACACCTTAATACGTCATAACGAAAACGTGAGCTAAACCCAAAACGGTCGCTACATTTTCGAAAAGTACCTATGGTCCCAAAAATGGACACTGTCTGCAAAAGCTATGCTCAATTCTTCGAACACCGTCGGTCCAAATATGCAGGTGCACGTTCCTCAAAAAATGGTTAAAATCTCTCATACGTCACGACGAAGTGGTGAGTTCAATCCAGAAGGGTCGCTACATTTCCGAAAAGTACTTATGGTCCCAAAACGGACACCGTCTGCAAAAGTTGCGATCATTTCTTCGAAGGTCGACAATCCAAGAGTTTCAAATTTGGGAGTTGTCGTTCTTTAAAAAATGGTCGAAAACCTTAATACGTCATTACTAAATCGTGAGCTAAACCCAAAACGGTCGCTACAT
>NW_019266355.1:0-7618 GCF_002742605.1 Olea europaea var. sylvestris
CAATCAAATTAGACTAGCAATTCGCCAAAAATGAACAAGTTCGAAGTTATCATGAAATAAAAAATGACTTTTCATTGGCTCGACCGATTCCAATCGAATTAGACTAGCAATTCACCAAAAACGAGCAAACCCGAAGTTATCACGAAATCGAAAACCACTTTTTATTGGCCCGATTCCAATCGAATTAGACAAGCAATTTTTCATAAATGATCAAGCCCGAAGTTATCATGAAATCGAAAGCCGCTTTTCATTGGCTCGACTCCAATCGAATTAGACCAGCAGTTTCCCAAAGTCGAACAAACCCGATGTTATCATGAAATCGAAAGTCACTTTTCATTGGCCTAATTCTAATCTAATTAGACTAGCAATTCGCCAAAAATGAACAAACCCGAAGTTATCGTGAAATCAAAACCACTATTCATCGGCTCGATTCCAATCGAATTAGACTAGCAATTCGTCGAAAACGATCAAACCCGAAGTTATCATGAAATCAAAAACCACTTTTCATTGGCTCGATTCGAAGCTAATTAGACTAGCAATTCGCTAAAAACGAACAGACCCGATGTTATCGTGAAATCAAAAACTACTTTTCATTGGCTCGATTTCAATCGAATTAGACTAGCAATTTGCCAAAGATGAACAAACCCGACGTTATCATGAAATCCAAAGCCACTTTTCATTGGCTCGATTCTAATTGAATTAGACAAGAAAATTCGCCAAAAACGAACGAACCCGAAGTTATCATGAAATCAAAACCACCTTTCAATGGCTCGATTCCAAACGAATTAGACTAGCAATTTGCCAAAAATGATTAATTCCAAAATTATCATGAAATCAAAAACCACTTTTTATTCGCTCGATTCCAATCGAATAAGACTAGCAATTTTTAGAAAACGATCAAACCCGAAGTTATCATGAAATCGAAAGACACTTTCATGGCTCGATTCTAATCTAATTATATTAGCAATTCACTGAAAATGTTCAAACCTGAAGTTATCATGAAATCGAAAACTACTTTTCATTGGCCCGATTCCAATCGAATGAGACTAGCAATTCGTCGATAATGATCGAACTCGAAGTTGTTATGAAATCGAAAACCAAGTTTAATTTGCTCGATTCCAATCGAATTGGACTAGCAATTTTCGAAAATGATCAAATCTGAAGTAATCATGAATTCAAAAACCACATTTAATTGGCTCGATTCCAATCGAATTAGACTAGCAATTTGCCAAAAATGAACAAGCTCGAAGTTATCATGAAATAAGAAACTACCTTTCATTGGCTCGATTCCAATCAAATTAGACTAGCATTTTGCAAAAAGCAAACAAACCCGAACTTATCATGAAATCAAAAGCCACATTTCATTCGTTCGATTCCAATTGAATTAGACTAGCAATTCGCCAAGAACGACTTGATTCCAATCGAATTAGACTAGCAATTTTTTGAAAACGATCAAACCCGAAGTTATCATGAAATCAAAAGTCGCTTTTCATTGGCTCAATTCCAATCGAATTAGACTAGGAATTCGTCGAAAATGATCAAACCCGAAGTTATCATGAAATAAAAAAGCAATTTTCATCGGCTGATTCCAATCGAATTAGACTAGCAATTTGCCGAAAACGATGAAACTTGAAGTTATCATGAAATCAAAAACCACATTTCATTGGCTTCATTCCAATCGAATTAGACTAGCAATTTTTTTAAGGCGATCAGAACTGAAGTTATCATGAAATCGAAAGCAACTTTTCATTGGCTCGATTCCAATCGAATAAGACTAGCAATTCACCGAAAACGATCAAACCCAAAGTTATCATGAAATCAAAAACCACTTTTCATTTGCTCGATTCCAATCAAATTAGATTAGCAATTAGCCAAAAACGATCAAACTCGAAGTTATCATGAAATCAAAAACCATTTTTCATTGGCTCCATTCCAATCGAATTAGTCTAGCAATTCGCTAAAATCGAACAAATTCGAAGTTATCATGAAACTAAAACAACTTTTCATTGGCTCGATTCCAATCGAATTGGAATAGTAATTCGCCAAAAATGAACAAACCCGAAGTTATCATGAAATCAAAAACCACTTTTCGTTGGCTCAATACTAATCAAATTATACTAGCCTTTCGCCAAAAATAAACAAACTCGAAGTTATCATAAAATCCAAAACCACTTTTCATTGGCTCGATTCCAATCGAATTAGACTCGTAATTCGCCCAAAACGATAAAACTTGAAGTTATGATGAAATCAAAACCCACTTTCCATTGGCTCGATTCCAATCAAATTAGACTAGTGATTCGTCAAAAACTAACAAACCTGAGGTTATCATGAAATCAAAAACCACTTTTCATTGGCTCGATTCCAATTGACTTGGACTAGCAATTTTTTTAAAACGATCAAACCCGAAGTTATCATGAAATCGAAAATCATTTTACATTGTTTCGATTCCAATCGAATTAGACTAGGAATTTTTTAAAACGATCAAACCCAAAGTTAAAATGAAGTCGAAAGCCACTTTTCATTGGCTCGATTACAATCGAATTAGACTAGCAATTCGCCAAAAATGATCAAACCCGAAGTTATCATAAAATCAAAAACCACTTTTCATTGGCTCGATTCCAGTCAAATTAGACTCTCAATTCGCCCAAAACGATTAAACCTGAAGTTAACATGAAATCAAAACCTACTATCTATTGGCTCGATTCCAATCGAAATTAGACTAGCGATTCGTCAAAAATGAACAAACCCGAAGTTATCATGAAATCAAAAACCACTTTTCATTGGCTCGATTCCAATTGAATTGGACTAGCAATTTTTTGAAAACGATCAAACCCGAAGTTATCATGAAATTGAAAACCATTTTTCACTGGTTCAATTCCAATCGAATTACACTAGAAATTTTCGAAAACGATCAAACCCGAAGTTATCATGAAATCGAAAGCCACTTTTCATTGGCTCGATTCCAATCGAATTAGACTAGCAATTCGTCGAAAATGATCAAACCCGAAGTTTTCATAAAATCAAAAACCACGTTTCATTGGCTTGATTCCAATCGAATTGGACTAGCAATTTTTGAAAACGATCGAATCCAAAGTAATCATGAAATCAAAAACCACTTTTAATTGGCTCGATTCCAATCGAATTAGACTAGCAATTTGCCAAAAACGAACAAGCTCGAAGTTATCATGAAATTAAAATAACTTTTCATTGGCTCGATTCTAATTGAATTAGACTAGCATTTCGCCAAAAACAAACAAACCCGAAGTATCATAAAATCCAAAACCACTTTTCATTGGCTCGATTCCAATCGAATTAGACTCGTAACTCGCCCAAAACGATAAAACCCGAAGTTATCATAAAATCGAAACCCACTTTTCATTGGCTCGATTCCAATCGAATTAGACTAGCAATTTTTCGAAAACGATCAAACGCGAAGTTATAATGAAATAGAAAGTCGCTTTTCATTGGCTCGATTCCAATCGAATTTGACTAGCAATTTTCGAAAACCATCAAATCCAAAGTAATCATGAAATCAAAAAACACTTTTCATTGGCTCGATTCCAATCAAATTAGACTAGCAATTAGCCGAAAACGATCAAACCCAAAGTTATCATGAAATCAAAAAACATTTTTCATTGGCTCGATTCCAATCGAATTAGAATAGCAATTCGCCAAAAATGAACAAACCCGAAGTTATCATGAAATCAAAAACCACTTTTCGTCGGCTCGATTCCAATCGAATTTGACTAGCATTTTGCCAAAAACAAACAAACCCGAATTTATCATAAAATCCAAAACCACTTTTCATTGGCTCGATTCCAATTGAATTAGACTTGCAATTTGTCCAAAATGATAAAACTTGAAGTTATCATGAAATCAAAACTCACTTTCCATTGGCTCGATCCCAATCGAATTAAACTAGCGATTCGCCAAAAATGAACAAACCCGAAGTTATCATGAAGTCAAAAACCACTTTTCATTTGCTCGATTCCAATTGAATTGGACTAGCAATTTTTTGAAAACGATCAAACCCAAAGTTATCATGAAATCAAAAACCATTTTTCATTGGTTCGATTCCGATCGAATAAGACTAGCAATTCCACGAAAACGATCAAACCCGAAGTTATCATGAAATCAAAAACCACTTTTCATTGGCTCGATTCCAATCGAATTGGACTAGCAATTAGCCGAAAACGATCAAACCCAAAGTTATCATGAAATCAAAAACCTTTTTCCATTAGCTCGATTCCAATCGAATTAGAATAGCAATTTGCCAAAAACGAACAAACCCGAAGTTATCATGAAATCAAAAACCACTTTTCGTTGCCTCAATTCCAATCGAATTAGACTAGCATTTCGCCAAAAACAAACAAATCCGAAGTTATCAAAAAATCCAAAACAACTTTTTATTGGCTCGATTCCAATCTAATTAGACTCGCAATTCGCCCAAAACGATTAAACCCGAAGTTATCGTGAAATCAAAACCCACTTTCCATTGGCTCGATTCCAATCGAATTAGACTAGCGATTCGCCAAAAATGAACAAACCCGAAGTATCATGAAATCAAAAACCACTTTTCATTGGCTCGATTCCAATTGAATTGGACTAGCAATTTTTTGAAAACGATCAAACCCAAAGTTATCATGAAATCGAAAACCAAATTTCATTGGTTTGATTCCAATCGAATTAGACTAGAAATTTTCGAAAACGATCAAACCCGAAGTTATCATGAAATCGAAAGCCACTTTTCATTAGCACGATTCCAATCGAATTAGACAAGCAATTCGTCGAAAATGATCAAACCCAAAGTTATCATGAAATCAAAAACCACTTTTCATTGGCTCGATTCCAATCGAATAAGACTAGCAATTAGCCGAAAACGATCAATCCCGAAGTTATCACGAAATGAAAAACCACTTTTCATTGGCTCCATTCCAATAGAATTAGACTAGCAATTCGCCAAAAACGAACAAACCTGAAGTTATCTTGAAATTAAAACAACTTTTCGTTTGCTCGATTCTAATCGAATTAGACTAGCATTTCGCCAAAAACAAACAAACCCTAAGTATCATAAAATCCAAAACCACTTTTCATTGGCTCGATTCCAATCGAATTAGACTCGAAATTCGCCCAAAATGATAAAACTCGAAGTTATCATAAAATCGAAAACCACTTTTCATTGGATCGATTCCAATCGAATTAGACTAGCAATTCTTCGAAAATGATCGAACCCGAAGTTATCATGAAATCAAAACCGACATTTCATTGGCTCGATTCCAATCGAATTGGACTAGCAATTTTCGAAAATGATCGAATCCGAAGTAATCATGAAATCAAAAACCACTTTTAATTGTCTTGATTCCAATTGAATTAGACTAGCAATTAGCCGAAAACGATCAAACCCAAAGTTATCATGAAATCAAAAACCATTTTTCATTGGCTCGATTCCAATCGAATTAGGCTAGCAATTTGTCGAAAATGAGCAAACCCAAAGTTATCACGAAATCAAAAACCACGTTTCATTGGCTCGATTCCAATCGAATTGGACTAGCAATTTTTGAAAACGATCAAATCCAAATTAATCATGAAATTAAAAACCACTTTTAATTGGCTCGATTCCAATCGAATTAGACCAGCAATTCGCCAAAAATGAACAAGCTCGAAGTTATCATGAAATAAAAAACTACTTTTCATTGGCTCGATTCCAATCGAATTAGACTAGCATTTTGCAAAAAGCAAACAAACCCGAAGTTATCATGAAATCAAAAGCCACATTTCATTTGCTCGATTCCAATCGAATTAGACTAGCAATTCGCCAAAAATGATCAATCCCGAAGTTATCACGAAATCGAAAACCACTTTTCATTTGCCTGATTCCAATCGAATTAGACTAGCAATTTTTCGAAAACGATCAGACCCGAAGTTATAATGAAATAGGAAGCTGCTTTTCATTGGCTCGATTTCAATCGAATTAGACTAGCAATTCGTCGAAAATGAACAAACCCGAAGTTATCATGAAATCAAAAACCACGTTTCATTGGCTCGATTCCAATCGAATTAGACTAGCAATTTGTCGAAAATGATCAAACTCAAAGTTATCATAAAATCAAAAACCATTTTTCATTGGCTCGATTCCAATCGAATTAGAATAGCAATTCGCCAAAAACGAACAAACTCGAAGTTATCATGAAATCAAAAACCACTTTTCGTTGGCTCGATTCTAATCGAATTAGACTAGCATTTCACCAAAAATAAACGAACCCAAATTTAACATAAAATCCAAAACCACTTTTCATTGGGTCGATTCCAATCGAATTAGACTAGCAATTTGCCAAAAACGAACAAACCCAAAGTTATCATGAAATCAAAAACCACTTTTCATTGGCTCGATTCCAATTGAATTGGACTAGCAATTTTTTGAAAATGATCAAACCTGAAGTTATCATGAAATCGAAAACCCTTTTTTATTGGTTCGATTCCAATCTAATTAGACAAGAAATTTTCAAAAGCGATCAAACCCGAAGTTATCATGAAATCGAATGCCACTTTTCATTGGCTCGATTCCAATAGAATTAGACTAGCAATTCTTCGAAAATGATCAAACCCAAAGTTATCATGAAATCAAAAACCACTTTTCATTGGCTCGATTCCAATCGAATAAGACTAGCAATTAGCCGAAAACGAACAAACCCAAAATTATTATGAAATCAAAAACCACTTTTCATTGGCTCCATTCCAATAGAATTAGACTAGCAATTCGCCAAAAACGAAGAAACCCGAAGTTATCATGAAATTAAAACAACTTTTGATTGGCTCAAATCCAATCGAATTAGAATGGCAGTTCGCCAAAAACGAACAAACCTGAAGTTATCATGATATCAAAAACCACTTTTCGTTAGCTAGATTTCAATCGAATTAGACTAGCATTTCGCCAAAAACAAACAAACCCGAAGTTATCATAAAATCTAAAACCACTTTTCATTGGCTCAATTCCAAACGAATTAGACTCGCAATTCGCCCAAAACTATAAAACCCAAAGTTATCATAAAATCCAAAACCACTTTGCATTGGGTCGATTCCGATCGAATTAGACTAGCAATTCGTCGAAAATGATTGAACCTGAAGTTATCATGAAATCAAAAACCGCATTTCATTGGCTCGATTCCAATCGAATTCTACAAGCAATTTTTGAAAATGATCAAATCCGAAGTAATCATGAAATCAAAAATCACTTTTAATTGGCTCGATTCCAATCGAATTAGACTAGCAATTCACCAAAAATAAACAAACCCGAATTTAACATAAAATCCAAAACCACTTTTCATTAGCTTGATTCCAATCGAATTAGGCTAGCAATTTTTTGAAAACGATTAAACTTGAAGTTATCATGAAATCGAAAGCTACTTTTCATTGGCTTGATTCCAATCGAATTAGATTAGCAATTAGCATAAAACGATCAAACCCAAAGTTATCATGAAATAAAAAACCATTTTTCATTGGCTCGATTCCAATCAAATAAGACTAGCAATTCACCGAAAAAGATCAAACCCGAAGTTATCATGAAATCAAAAACCACTTTTCATTGGCTCGATTCCAATCGAATTAGACTAGCAATTAG
>NW_019266356.1:0-7616 GCF_002742605.1 Olea europaea var. sylvestris
AGTATGCACAACCTGTTGGAATGCAAAAGTAGAATTACCTAGAATTAAAAAATATAATTTAAATAAAATCGTCTAGATATTGATGTGTATGTTATACATAAATTCGATGGTTAGTTCTTAAATTAATTATGAATCACGAACTTCCAGTTTTTTAGATCACTTGTTTTTAGCTTTTTAATTTCAAGAACTTGATGCTTCAAACCTCCAAGTTATCTATAGTATTTTTCAAAATCAAGACTATACTGATGAGTGGGCACACCTTTTTTAGCTAAACTAACAAACCAATTATGGACTAGACATATGAGTAAAGTTAGAAAATAATTATTTTCTGAATCTCTTTTTCTCTCTCTAAATTTGAACAATATGAAATTATGTATTATTGTTGTTCTAGTCTATTTGATGTCTAGGTTCCATCTAATCTCTATTAAAGATATAGAATAATTTCAATCCTTATACAATAATAATTTTACATTCAACTAGGAGTCTTAATTAAAATTCAAGTATAAGATTTAATTAAAGTCCATATCTAATTAGTTTACATTTAATTATATGCGTAATTCTAGAATTTCAATTACAATTAGAATTAAATTGACAACTTTTATAGCAATTACAACTAAATACAAAATTTTATGGTAATTATAATTAAGTCCAAAACTATTATTATTACTGTAATTAAGCCACAATACTTCATAGAGCTACCACAAGGACCTGATAGAACACATTATTCGAGCACACCAATCATTAAATGCAATCTAGTCGACCCTAAACCAACCGATCTTATTATCAACCTTTCTTTTTTTCACTGAAGGTTGTAGACTAAACTCTTAGAATATATAAGATTATAGAAACAAATAAATCTGTGATACTTTTCTCTGACCTAATGTAGATGTATTTTATCCATGCCTGATATTCGATAACTAGGTAAAAACATAAATGACTATTTTACCCTTCAATTATTCTTACTAACTTATGTACCATTTTCTTCAGCAGTTCTATGAACTAGTCACAGATGTCAAAATTTAGTCGTCGCTAAATACTGAGCTTGAATCTTAAGTGTTCAATAGAAAATACTTAAATAGTTACTCTATCCATTTTTCAAGACAACGGTTTTCGATACAAATTCATATTCCTACTTCACTCATTCTCAAACTTCCATCTCACCGAGATATTTGACCAATTAAATTGATCTCACCCATTGATGAAACAAAGAATAATTAAATCATGAAAAGAAATACACAACCGTATCGAGGAATCTAGATAAAATAAAAAGTGATCAAATAGAATTTAATTCTCCGCAAGGTCATGTTATAGAATTAAACTCAAAACTTGGTCTGTTCAATACACTCAAAGTGTACTAGTGCTACCTTTTATAGTTTTTGTGATAAGGCCAAATCACAAACCTGAATAGTGAATCGGTTGCTACAACCTTCTAATAAAAGGTACCAAATCTCATACATTTATTGTGAATAAATTATTTATGATCAAAATATAACTTGTGTCATATTATACTTCTCAATGCAAGCACCTATCGCAAATGGTCATTGACACTTTAATTTCCATATTCAATAATAAATGAATGCAATTAATAAATAAAGTCACATTTTGTTTATCATAAAATATTATTTTATCACAGAAAATATACTATATGGGCACACAACTAAATATAACCGTCATTCGGACTCCATTGGGATTGCCAAGTTAAGTCGGTGGCAATCCACCGGAGCTGGTTGTAGCATTTTTCTTATTTTTTTGGGGACCTTGTTCTATTCCTTGTTTCTTCCATTCTCAATCCACGAACTTCATTTAAATTTCAATTCACATGTCTTCGTTATCTTCATATGTTTTATTTTCATCTCCTCATTTCTCTTCAAGTACACAACATGGTCAATTTTATCCTCATTAATCTCGAGCAAGCATAGGCAACCAAACCTAAAATACTTCGTAAGCAATCAAAAAATGAACTATGATAATGTTTTATAAGTAAAAATGGATTTATAAGATACGCAAATTGCATTATAGTTCTATTAGCAATAGAGGCACTAAACGTACATGAATGAGTACACATTTTTCATGAAGATTTCTTATTTTTCTTCTTCAGAAATATATAATCATATTCATGCAAATGTAAAGTAACAATAATATTGTGCCCTAATTAGTAATGTGTCTAATGAGTTATATTTGTTTCTCCAAAAAAAAAAAAATGTAATTATCGAAGGAATAACACTAAAAATTAAGTAATCAATTGTTTCATAATCAATCAATAAAATATAATTTCTTCTATCTTAATTATGCATTCATGTAACGTTTGATATTATTTTCTTATTCAAGAAAAAATAATTGACATTTAATGCAAGTTCGAGTCGGTACAACAAAATGAACAAAATTTAAGCACGACAAATTTGAATCATGCTTAATCCTAATCATTAGGTACATTTTCATAATGCAACTTTTGAAAGTTTGATTGGAGTTAAAGTGCTTTATATCGTTGTATGTTGTTCAAAATCAATAAGACGTGTGGAATGAAAAATCGATTTTGGAGGCCAAGATAGGTTGCGGTCGCATAGGCATATGCAAGGCTTAAAGGCCCTATCATGTGATGAACTATGCGATAGCATAAATTTGTTCCATGTAACCACATAGAAGGTTCTGCTAGCCATTAGTGATCGTTTTGTTTGAATTTTTTGTGACTTTTCGAGGGTTTTTTGCACCATTTCGTATGACAATGTTTGATGGCTATATACATGTGATTGTTGATCAAGAAAATACATTGAAAAACTCATAGAATCATATAGCCACATTTGAGATAATTTTTCTTCAATCCAAATTGTTAAGAATCCATTTTCTTTTCATATTCAAATCCCACTTTGCATTCGCAAGTTTAACAGGAATTATACTAAGAACTTAAGTATTTTATTCCTTTTAAAGCTTGATTAATCCTACAAACTATTTGTCGATAATTCCTTTAAGCTCTAAAATTAATTCAAGAGGGGGGAAATATAGTTTGAGGACAACGATTACGTGTTCGGACCTTCATCTTCATATCTTATTCCTGATTTTGTTCTTTGTTTATTCTTCATTCCTCTTTGTGCAAATATTATTTTCTAACAATCTCAAACTATATTCTGCAATGGAGAATGACAGTACTATAGCGACTATTAAGTTAATAAATCAAGACCTTATTCTCTTGGACCATTTTGATGGTACAAATTTCACTAGATGGCAAGACAAATTGAAAGTTCTACTCACGGCATTGAAGATATTTTACGTACTTGATCCGGAATTGGCTACCGGAACCAACAAATGGAGAAACGGATGCCATAAAAACCAAAAGATAAAAGTGCCAAGAAGATGAACTTATATGCCATGGCCATATTCTCAACGCTCTACCAGACCGATTTATGATCTACACACCAACATATCCTCGGCAAAAGAAATTTGGAATGCTTTAAAAAGTAAGTACAAAGTTGAAGGAGAAGGTACTAAGAAATTTTTAATTTCAAAGTACTTTAATTTTAAATTTCTTGAAAATATTCCCCTTCTTCCCCGAATTCATGAATTACAATTCCTTATCAACAAGTTGAATGTGGTCAAAATTAAGATTCTGGAAACTTTTCAAGTGGAAGCAATTATTGCAAAACTCCTTCAGATTATTGGAAATGATATCAGAAGAAAATCATACATAGCTCTGAAGATTAATCTTTGGAACAATTACAGAAACATCTTCGAATAGAGGAAAAGTCTAGGACAAGAGAGAAGAACGACAATTTTTATGAAGACACTTTAAAGGCCAATGCCGTGGAAAAGACCGAGCCTTCTAATAAATCCAATAAGAGAAAGCCTTCAAAGAACTTAAACAAGTCCAAGAAGAAGATCAAAGTGGTTGTTTTGTGTGTGGGAATCCCGGACATTACATAAAAGAATGTCAACACCAAAAATGAAACAACTTATAAGGAAAAGTGAACTCTATCAAGAAAAACAACACTATGGCCTCTGTAAGAGAAATTAATGCTATCGAGGGAAAGGTTCTTGGTTGGTGGTATGATACATGTGCGATCGTATATGTATCATATGATAAATCATTATTCAAAACATACTATGAAGTAGATGGAGATCGAAAGATCAAACGGGTAACGAAATTCGATCCAAAGTAATTGGAAAATGAAATGTAGAGATCATCTTCACTTCCGGCAAGAACATTACATTTACCAATGTGTTACATGTTCTCGACATGAATAGGAATTTGGTTAGCGGTAATCTCTTTGAAAAATCGGGCATAAAATGTGTTTATGAGTCCGACAAACTTGTACTATCCGTAAATGGAAAATTTGTTGGAAAATGCTATTTTTGTGAATGAATGGTCAATTATGTATTGTTGACAAATTAATTAATAATAAAGTTGATTTTGCTTATATTGTTGATTCATCGACTTTATGGCATGCTAGATCCCATAGGCAAAAATACTATGACAAGAATGTTGAGATGTAGCTTAATATCTTACAACGAAAATGATGCTTTTAAATGTAAGACATCCGTAGAATCCAAGATGATTAAAAGGTCTTATCAAAATGTAGCTAGTATCTCAGAAGTGATTCATACGGACATATATGAGTTAATTGGCTTGTTGACTAAAGGTGGAAAAAAGCTATTTTATTACCTTTATTGATGATTACACTAGACAAACATACGTTTATTTGATGAAACATAAACACGAAGCCTTTGACATGTTTATAGTATATAAAAATGAAGTTGAAAATCACCTAAGTAAAAAATAAAAACTCTAAGAACTGATAGAGGATATGCGTATTTTTCTAGTGATTTTAACTTGTTTTGTGAGCAAAAAGGCATAATTTATCAATTTTTTGCACCTAAGAAACCCCAACAAAATGGTTTGGCTGAAAGGAGAAATAGAACTTTATTTGAAATGATAAATGCCAAGATAACCTATGCTAAGTTGCCATTTAATTTGTGAGATGATGCATCAATAAGTGCATGTAGAATATTAAATAGGATTCCTTCAAAATGTACAGAGGTTTCTCCTTATGAATTATGAAAATGAAAAAACCTAACATTAGATATTTCAAAGGGGTGTCTTGCTTATTGTAAGAACACGAACCCGAATAGGACCAAATTGGATCGAAGAGGCATTAAACGTACTTTTATTGGATACAAATAGTAAATCATATAGATTGTTAAAATTTGAGACAAATGTGATTATTGAATCCAGTGACATTGAATTCTTTGAGAATTCACTATGTTCGGATAATGAGTTAAGGAAAACTCATAAGGAAATCCCAAACTCTAGTGGAATATAAGATGAAACATCTTCTAAAGGTGTTAACTGAATTTCGATGAAGCAAAAGAACTCAAATTGAGAAGTTTTTATGATCAAATGAAATTGACTCTTAGCGTATTTCCTTTTACTTAGTAACAGGAAGTGAGAAAAATGTCGTAAAAATAATTCCTTTTGTTCTGCAAGTAGAAATTGATCCTAAAACTTATAGGGAGGCTATGGCTTCTCATGATACCATTTTTGGAAAGATGCAATTAAAAATGAAATGGATTCAAATATATCAAACAATACATGGGTACTTGCTGATTTACCACCTGGATCCAAACATATTGGATGTAAATGAGTGTTTATAAGAAAGCATAACGTTGATGGTTCTCAATATCTTTAAGACTAGACTAGTAGCTAAAGGTTATCGACAAAAGGAAGGAATAGACTATTTTAATACTTATGCACTAGCAGCAAGAATAACATCAATTAGGATATTATTCGCATTAACTTTAATAAATGACTTGCATGTTTATCAAATGGATGTCAAGATGGCAATCTTAAATGGAGATCTCGGTGGAGAGGTTTATGTGGAACAACTTAAAGAATTTGCTTTACCTGAAAATGAACATAAGGTGTGCAAGTTGGTGAATCATTATTCGGTTTAAAACAAGCACCTAAGATATGGCATGAAAAATTTGATTTAACCATCATTTCATTTGGTTTCAAGCATAATAGTATAGATAAAAGTTTGTATTCTAAATTATGTGATATTTATGAGTTTTTCTACACGTACACCATCTTCGACGCTCTAGTGTACATGCCCCTCACAAGAAGGGAGCCCACACTCTTTTATTAGGCATGGTCCCTCCCTCTTGTGAGAGACATGTACATTGAGTGTACAAAATAGCAAAATTCGATATTTATTTGCCTATACATTGATGACATGTTGATTATGAGTAATCACATGAATGAGATAGAAGAAACGAAGATGTTTCTATCTTTTATATTCAAAATAAAGGATATTAGACAAGTGGATACCATTTTGGATATCAAAGTTACTAAAATTATTAGGGGTTATAATTTGAGTCAATCATGAGTCAATCACTTTATATTAAAAATGTGATAGATAAGTTTAAACATTTGAACATAAAAAAATTTAGAACCCCTATTGATCCAAATTCAAAACTTATGAAGAATGTTGGAAGTGAAATTGCTCAATTGGAATATACAAGTGTTATAAAGAGTCTAATGTATGCAATTCAATGCACAAGACTAACATAGCATCTGCAACTAGTAAACTTAGTAGGTTTACTAGTAATTTGAGTAATGATCATTAAAATGCCATTGGAAGAGTTATTGGATATTTGAAGAAAACCATAAATTAGGTCTAAAATATACTAAATTCTTGGTCGTATTTAAGGGATTTACCGATACTAGTCAGATATCTATCATGGGTGAAAGTAAATCTACTTCAAGTTGGGTTTTTTACTCTTGTAGGATGTGTGATTTCTTGGAAATCAAAGAAACAGACGTGTATACCACACTCGACTATGAAATTTGAATTTGTAGCATTATCGAAAATCGAGAAAGAGACTGACTGGCTTAAGGATCTACTTTATGAGATACTTTTGGGACGGAAAACACATCTTCAATACCTATCATTGGAGATAGTCTAGCCATATCAGCAAAAGCATATAACGAAGTATACAATGGAAAGTCAAGACATATGAGTTTCAGACATGGCTACATAAGGAAATTAATAATATAGATTGAATAATTTTCCTAAATTATGCTAGTAGAAAACTTAGCGGATCTTTTAACTACACTTTTAAATAGAGATGATCTACTTCAAGTAAGATGGTGTTGAAATTTTTGAAATAAAAGATCCACCAATGATAGCAACCTACTCGTTAATACTTAACAAGTGATCAACGGGTTCAAAAGGTAACAAATCATTTGATATGTGGATAGTTTCAGCATTATAAATTCGCAATAACTCTATCCTAATCATGTAATGTTGGTTGTTACTGAAAATAGGGTTGAGCTTTAAGCTCTTAATGAAGTTCAGTACTAAATACAAGTATCTATAAAAGTTATACAAATACTGGAAGAACTTCACCTAGATGAACTTTGAGATGGTGCCATCTCAATAGAGAGTTAGATTTTCTCTTTTAAAAATTTGTTGAAAAGGATAAGTGCAATGCTATATTAGCACTAAGCAAGGTTGAGGAACTTGTGAACCTGTGATACTTGTCTGTGTTCTTACTAGTATTGTCGTCTGAAATAATTGGTTCAAAGTTCAATGCTACCTTTGATTCTGACTTTACTTTGTTTGAAT
>NW_019266357.1:0-7614 GCF_002742605.1 Olea europaea var. sylvestris
CAAAAACGATAAAACACGAAGTTGTCATGAAATCGAAAGCCACTTTTCATTGGCTCGATTCCAATCGAATTAGACTAGCAATTTGCCAGAAAAGATCAAACCTAAAGCTATCATGAAATCAAAAACAACTTTTCATTGGCTCGATTCCAATCGAATAAGACTAGTAATCAGCCGAAAATGAACAAACCCAAAATTATCATGAAATTAAAAAGCACTTATCATTGGCTCGATTCCAATCTAATTAAACTGGCAATTCGCTGAAAATGATCAAACCCGAAGTTATCATAAAATCAAAAACCACTTTTTGTTGGCTCAATTCCAATCGAATTAGACTAGTAATTTTTGAAAACGATCAAATTCGTAGTTATCATGAAATAAAAAAGAACTTTTCATTGGCTCGATTCCAATCGAATTAGACTAGCATTTTTCCAAAAACGAACAAACCCGAAGTATCATTAAATAAAAAACAACTTTTCATTGGCTCGATTTTAATCGAATTAGACTGGAAATTCGCTGAAAATGATCAAACCCGAGGTTATCATGAAATCAAAAACCACTTTTTGTTAGCTCAATTCCAATCGAATTAGACTAGTAATTTCTGAAAACGATCAAACTCGAAGTTATCATGAAATCAAAAATCACTCTTCACTGGCTCGATTCAAATCGAATTAGACTAGCAATTTGCCAAAGATGAACAAACCCGATGTTATCGTGATATCGAAAACAACTTTCCATTGGCTCGATTCCAATCGAATTAGACTAGCATTTCGCCAAAAACGAACAAACTCAAAGTTATCGTTAAATCAAAAACCACTTTTCATTGGCTCATTGCCAATCGAATTAGACTAGCAATTTGCCAAAGATGAACAAACCCGACGTTATCATGACATCAAAAACCACTTTTCAATGACTCGATTCCAATCGAATTAGACCAGCAATTTCCCAAAGACGAACAAACTCGATGTTATCATGAAATCGAAAGTCACTTTTCACTGGCCTGATTCAAATCGAATTAGACTAGCAATTCGTCAAAAATGAACAAACCCGAAGTTATCATGAAATCAAAACCACTTTTCATTGGCTCGATTCCAATCGAATTAGAATAGCAATTCATCGAAAACGATCGAACCCGAAGTTATCATGAAATAAAAAACCACTTTTCATTGGCTCAATTCCAATTGAATTAGACTAGCAATTTGCTAAAATCGAAAAAACTCGATGTTATCATGAAATCAAAAACTACTTTTCAGTGGCTCGATTCCAATCGAATTAGTCTAGCAACTTGCTAAAGATGAACAAACCCGATGTTATCATGGAATCGAAAGCCACTTTTCATTAGCTCGATTCTAATCGAATTAGACTAGTAAATTCACCAAAAACGAACGAACTCGAAGTTATCATGAAATCAAAAACCACTTTTAATTGGCTCGATTCCAATCGAATTAGACTAGCAATTCGCCAAAAATGAAAAAGCCCGAAGTTATAATGAAATAAGAAACTACTTTTCATAGGCTCGATTCCAATCGAATTAGACTAGCATTTCGCAAAAAGCAAGGAAACCCGGAGTTATCATGAAATCAAAAGACACTTTTCATTGGCATGATTCCAATCGAATTAGACTAGCATCTTCCCAAAACGAACAAACCAGAAGTTATCGTTAAATCAAAAACCACTTTTCATTTGCTCGATTCCAATCAAATTAGACTAGCAGTAGGCTGAAGATGAACAAACCCGATGTTGTCATGAAATCAAAAACAACTTTTCACTGGCTCGATTCCAATCGAATTAGACCAACAATTTCCCAAAGACGAACAAACCCAATGCTATCATGAAATCGAAAACAACTTTTCATTGGCCTGATTCTAATCGAATTAGACTAGCAATTCGCCAAAAACGAACAAACCCGAAGTTATCATGAAATCAAAACCACTTTTCATTAGCTCAATTCCAATATAATTAGACTAGCAATTCGGCGAAAATGATCAAACCCGAAGTTATCATGAAATCGAAAACCACTTTTCATTGGCTCGATTCCAATCGAATTAGACTAGCAATTAGCCGAAAATGAATAAACCCGAACTTATCATGATATGAAAAACCACTTTTCATTGGCTCGATTCCAATCGAATTGGACTAGCAATTTGCCGAAATTGATCAAACCCAAAGTTATCATGAAATCGAAAACCACTTTTCATTGTCTCGATTCCCACCGAATTAGACTAGCAATTTTTCAAAAATGATCAAACCCGAAGTTATCACGAAATCAAAAACCACTTTTTATTGGCTTTATTCCATTCGAATTAGAGTAGCAATTTGCCAAAAATGATCAAACCCGACGTAATCATGAAATCAAAAACCACTTTTCATTGGCTCGATTCCAATCGAAATAGACTAGCAATTAGCCGAAAACGAACAAACTCGAAGTTATCATGAAATCAAAAATCACTTTTCATTGCCTCGATTCCGATCGAATTAGACTGGCAATTCGCCGAAAATGATCAAACTCGAAGTTATCATGAAATCAAAAACCACTTTTCATTGGCTCGATTCCAATCGAATCGGACTAGCAATTTGCCGAAATTGATCAGACCCGAAGTTATCATGAAATCAAAAACCACTTTTCATCAGCTCGATTCCAACTGAATTAGACTAGCAACAGGAAATTATCAAACCCGAAGTTATCATGAAATCAAAAACCACTTTTCATTGGCTCGAATCCATTCGAATTAGACAAGCAATTAGCTGAAAATGTACAAACCCGAAGTTATCATGAAATAAAAAATCACTTTTCATTGGCTCGATTCCAATCGAATTAGACTGGCAATTCGTCGAAAATGATCAAACTCGAAGTTATCATGAAATCAAAAACCACTTTTAATTGGCTCGATTCCAATCGAATTGGACTAGCAATTTGCCGAAATTGATCAAACCCGAAGTTATCATGAAATCGAAAACCACTTTTCATTGGCTCGATTCCAACCGAATTAGACTAGCAACCGGAAATGATCAAACCCGAAGTTATCATGAAATCAAAAACCACTTTTCATTGACTCGATTCCAATCGAATTAGACTAGCAATTAGCTGAAAACAAACAAACCCGAAGTTATCAAGAAATAAAAAATAACTTTTCATTGGCTCGATTCCGATCGAATTGGACTTGCAATTAGTTGAAAATGAACATACCCGAAGTTATCATGAAATCAAAAACCACTTTTCATTGGCTCGATTCCTATCGAATTGGACTAGCAATTTGCTGAAATTGATCAAACCCGAAGTTATCAAGAAATTGAAAATCACTTTTCATTGTCTCGATTCCAACCGAATTAGACTAGCAATTTTTTAAAAACAATCAAACCCGAAGTTATCATTAAATCGAAAGCCACTTTTTATTTGCTCTATTCAAACCGAATTAGACTAGCAATTTTTCGAAAATGATCAAACCGGAAGTTATCATGAAATCAAAAGACTCTTTTTAATGGCTTGATTCCGATCGAATTAGAGTAGCAATTAGCCGAAAATGATCAAACTCGAAGTTATCATGAAATCAAAAACCACTTTTCATTGGCTCAATTCCAATCGAATTAGACTAGCAATTAGCTGAAAAACGAACGAACCCAAAGTTATCGTGAAATCAAAAACCATTTTTCTTTTGCTCGATTCCATTAAAATTGGACTACCAATTTGTCGAAATTGATCAAACCCGAAGTTATCATGAAACCGAAAACCACTTTTCATTGGCTCGATTCTAACCGAATTAGACTAGCAATTTTTCGAAAACGATCAAACCCGAAGTTACCATGAAAACGAAAGCCACTTTTTATTGGCTTGATTCCAATCAAATTAGAGTAGCAATTCGCCAAAAATGATCAAACCCTAAGTTATCATGAAATCAAAAACCACTTTTCATTGGCTCAATTCCAATCGAATTAGACTGGCAATTAGCCGAAAACGAACTAACACGAAGTTATCATGAAATCAAAAATCACTTTTCATTGCCCCAATTCCAATCGAATTAGACAGGCAATTCTTCGAAAATGATCAAACTCAAAGCTATCTTGAAATCAAAAACCACTTTTCATTGGCTCGATTCCAATCGAATTGGACTAGCAAGTTGCCGAAATTCATCAAACCCGAAGTTATCATGAAATTGAAAACCACTTTTCATTGGCTCGATTCCAACCGAATTAGACTAGCAACCGGAAATGATCAAACCCGAAGTTATCATGAAATCAAAAACCACTTTTCATTGGCTCGATTCCAACCGAATTAGACTAGCAACCGGAAATGATCAAACCCGAAGTTATCATGAAATCAAAAACCACTTTTCATTGGCTAGATTCCAATCGAATTAGTCTAGCAATTAGCTGAAAACGAACAAAGCCGAAGTTATCCTGAAATAAAAAATCACTTCTCATTGGCTCGATTCCAATCGAATTAGATTGGCAATTCGCCAAAAATGCTCAAACTCGAAGTTATCATGAAATGAAAAACCACTTTTCAGTGGCTCGATTCCAATCGAATTGGACTAGCAATTTGCCGAAATTGATCAAACCTGAAGTTATCAAGAAATCGAAAACCACTTTTCATTGTCTCGATTACAACCGAATTGCACTAGCAATTTTTCAAAAACGATCAAACCCGAAGTTATCATGAAATCGAAAGCCACTTTTTATTTGCTCGATTCCAACCGAATTAGACTAGCAATTTTTCGAAAATGATCAAACCCGAAGTTATCATGAAATCGAAAGAAACTTTTTATTGGGTTGATTCCCATCGAATTAGAGTAGCAATTCGCCTAAAATGATCAAACTCGAAGTTTTCATGAAATCAAAAACCACTTTTCATTGGCTCGATTCCTATTGAATTAGACTAGCAATTAGCCGAACGAACAAACCCGAAGTTATCATGAAATCAAAAATCACTTTTCATAGGCTCGATTCCAATCAAATTGGACTAGCAATTTGCCTAAAATGATCAAACATGTAGTTATCATGAAATTGAAAACCACTTTTCATTGGCTCGATTCCAACCGAATTATCGAAAAAGAACAAACACGAAGTTATCATGAAATCGAAAGCCACTTTTTATTTTCTCGATTCCAATCGAATTAAACTTGCAATTCCCCGAAAATGGTCAAACCCGAAGTAAATATGAAATCAAAAAGCACTTTTCATTGGCTCGATTCCAACAAAATTAGACTACCAATTTGCAGAAATTGATCAAACCCGAAGTTATCATGAAATCGAAAACCACTTTTCATTGGCTCGATTCCAACAGAATTAGACTAGCAATTAGCTGAAAACGAATAAACCTGAAGTTATCATGAAATCAAAAATCACTTTTCATTGGCTCGATTCAAATCGAACTAGACTGGCAATTCGCCAAAAATGCTCAAACTCGAAGTTATCATGAAATGAAAAACAACTTTTCATTGGCTCGATCCCAATCGAATTAGACTAGCAATTTGCCGAAATTGATCAAACCCGAAGTTATCATGAAATGGAAAACCACTTTTCATTGTCTCGATTCCAACCGAATTAGACTAGCAGTTTTTCAAAAATGATCAAACTCGAAGTTATCATGTAATCGAAAGCCACTTTTTATTTGCTCAATTCCAACCGAGTTAGACTAGCAATTTTTCGAAAATGATCACACCCGAAGTTATCATGAAATCGAAAGGCTCTTTTTATTGGCTTGATTCCAGTCGAATTAGAGTAGCAATTAGCCAAAAATGATCAAACCCAAAGTTATCATGAAATCAAAAACCACTTTTGATTGGCTCAATTCCAATCGAATTAGACTAGCATTTAGCCGAAAATGAACAAACCCGAAGTTATCATGAAATCAAAAACCATTTTTCTTTGGCTCGATTCCGTTAAAATTGGACTACCAATCTGCCGAAATTGATCAAACCCGAAGTTATCATGAAATCGAAAACCACTTTTCATTGGCTCGATTCCAATCGAATTGGACTAGCAATTTGCCGAAATTGATCAAACTCGAATTTATCATGAAATCGAAAACCACTTTTCATTGTCGCGATTCCCACCGAATTCGACTAGCAATTTTTCAAAAACGATCAAACCCGAAGTTATCATGAAATTGAAAGCCACTTTTTATTTGCTCGATTCCAGCAGTATTATTCTGGCAATTTTTTAAAAACGATCAAACCCGAAGTTATCATGAAACAAAAATCCACTTTTTATTGGATTGTTCCAATCGAATTAGAGTAGCAATTCGCCGAAAATGATCAAACCCGAAGTTATCATGAAATCAAAACCCACTTTTCATTGGCTCGATTCCAATCGAATTAGACTAGCAATTAGCCGAAAATGAACAAACCCGAAGTTATCATCAAATCAAAAACCACATTTCATTGTCTTGATTCCAATAAAATTGGACTACCAATTTGCCGAAATTGATCAAACCCGTAGTTATCATGAAATTGAAAACCACTTTTCATTGGCTCGATTCCAACCAAATTAGACTAGCAATTTGCTGAAATTGATCAAACGCGAAGTTATCATGAAATCGAAAACCACTTTTCATTGTCTCGATTCCCACCGAATTAGACTAGCAATTTTTCAAAAACGATCAAACCTGAAGTTATCATGAAATCGAAAGCCACTTTTTATTTGCCCGATTCGAACCGAATTGTACTAGCAATTTTTCGAAAACGATCAAACCCGAAGTTATCATGAAATCGAAAACCACTTTTCGTTGGCTCGATTCCAAGAGAATTAGACTAGCAACTTTTCAAGAACAATCAAACCTGAAGTTATCATGAAATCGAAAGCCACTTTTTATTTGCCCGATTCGAACCGAATTGTACTAGCAATTTTTCGAAAACGATCAAACCCGAAGTTATCATGAAATCGAAAGCCACTTTTTATTTGCCCGATTCGAACCGAATTGTACTAGCAATTTTTCGAAAACGATCAAACCCGAAGTTATCATGAAATCGAAAGCCACTTTTTATTTGCCCGATTCGAACCGAATTGTACTAGCAATTTTTCGAAAACGATCAAACCCGAAGTTATCATGAAATCGAAAACCACTTTTCATCGGCTCGATTCCAATCGAATTAGACTAGCAATTTGCCGAAATTGATCAAACCCGTAGTTATCATGAAATTGAAAACCACTTTTCATTGGCTCGATTCCAACCGAATTAGACTAGCAATTTGCCGAAATTGATCAAACACGAAGTTATCATGAAATCGAAAACCACTTTTCATTGTCTCGATTCCCACCGAATTAGACTAGCAATTTTTCAAAAACGATCAAACCTGAAGTTATCATGAAATCGAAAGCCAATTTTTATTTGCCCGATTCGAACCGAATTGTACTAGCAATTTTTCGAAAACGATCAAACCCGAAGTTATCATGAAATCGAAAACCACCTTTCATTGGCTCGATTCCAATCGAATTAGACTAGCAATTAGCCGAAAATGAAAAAATCCGAAGTTATCATGAAATCGAAAACCACTTTTCATCGGCTCGATTCCAATCGAATTGGACTAGCACTTTCCCGAAATTGATCAAACCAGAAGTTATCATGAAATCAAAAACCACTTTTCATTGTCTCGATTCCAACCGAACTAGACTAGCAAT
>NW_019266358.1:0-7612 GCF_002742605.1 Olea europaea var. sylvestris
CTTTTTCGCGTGATGTATGAGGGATTTTGATCCTTTGTGGAAGAACAAGCACTTGCTTATTTGGAACGGTTGGATTGTCGGCGTCCGAAGATCTGAGTGTCACTTTTGCATACGGTGTCCGTTTTGGGCCCATAAGTACTTTTTGGAAATGTAACGATCCTTTTGGATTGAACCCACCCTTTTTTGCGTGATGTATGAGGGATTTCGGTCCTTTGTGGAAGAATAAGCACTTGCTTATTTGGAATGCCTGGATTGTCGGCGATCGAAGAACTGAATGTGACTTTTGCATACGGTGTCCGTACTGGGCCCATAAGTACTTTTCGGAAATGTAGCGATCCTTTTGGATTTAACCCACCCTTTTGTTCACATCGTATGAGGGATTTCTGTCGTTTGTAGATGAACAAGCACTTCCCTATTTGGAATGCTTGGATTGTCGGCTATCGAAGAACTGAGTGTAACTTTTGCATACGATGTCCGTTTTGAGCCCATAAGTACTTTTCGCAAATGTAGCGACCCTTTTGAATTGAACACATAGCTTCGCCGTGACGTATGATGGATTTTGGCCATTTTTGGAAGAACAAGCACTTGCTTATTTGGAGCGGTTGGATTGTCGGCGATCGAAGAACTTAGTGTGACTTTTACATACGGTGTCCGTTTTGGGCCCATAAGTACTTTTCAAAAATGTAACGATCCTTTTGGACTGAACCCAGCTTTTTTCACGTGATGTATGAGGGATTTCGGTCCTTTGTGGAAGAACAAGCACTTGCTTGTTTGGAATGCTTGGATTGTAGGCGATCGAAGAAGTGAGTGTGACTTTTGCATACGGTGTCCGTTTTGGGCCCATAAGTGCTTTCCGGAAATTTAGCGATCCTTTTGGATTTAACCCACCCTTTTGTTCACATGGTATGAGGGATTTCAATCGTTTGTGGATGAACAAGCACTTGCCTATTTGGAATGCTTGGATTGTCGGCTATCGAAGAATAGAGTGTAACTTTTGCATACGGTGTCCGTTTTGGGCCCATATGTACTTTTCGGGAATATAGCGACCCTTGAATTGAAGTCACAGCTTCGTCGTGACGTATGACGGATTTTGACCATTTTTGGAATAACAAGCACTTGCTTATTTGGGACGGTTGGATTGTCGGCGTTCGAAGATCTGAGTGTGACTTTTGCATACGGAGTCCGTTTTGGGCCCATAAGTACTTTTGGAAAATGTAGCGATCCTCTTAGATCGAACCCATGCCTTTCATCATGTCGTATGAGTGATCTCGGCCATTTGTTGAAGAACACGCAGTTGCTTATTTGGAATGCTTGGATTGTCGGCGATCGAAGAACTGAGTGTGACTTTTGCATACGGTGTCCGTTGTGGGCCCATAAGTACTTTTCGGAAATGTAGCGATCCTTTTGGATTGAACCCACCCTTTTTCGTGTGATGTATGAGGGATTTCGATCCATTGTGGAAGAACAAGCCCTTGCTTATTTGGAACGGTTGGATTGTCGGCGATCTAAGAACTGAGTGTGACTTTTGCATACGGTGTCCGTTTTGGGCCCATTAGTACTTTTCGAAAATGTAGCGATCCTTTTGGATTGAACCCAGCTTTTTTCACTTGATGTATAAGGGATTTTGGTCCTTTGTGGAATAACAATCACTTGCTTATTTGGAATGCTTGGATTGTCGACGATCAAAGAACTGAGTGTGACTTTTGCATACGGTGTCCGTTTTGGGCCCATAAGTACTTTTTGGAAATGTAGCGATCCTTTTGGATTGAACCCACCCTTTTTCGCGTGATGTATGAGGGATTTCGGTCCTTTGTGGAAGAACAAGCACTTGCTTATTTAGAATGCTTGGATTGTAGGCGATCGAAGAACTGAGTGTGACTTTTGCATCCGGTGTCCGTTTTGGGCCCATAAGTACTTTTTGGAAATGTAGCTACCCTTTTGAATTGAACTCACAGCTTCGTCGTGACGTATGATGGATTTTAGCCATTTTTGGAATAACAAGCACTTGCTTATTTAGAACGGTTGGATTGTCGGCGTTCGAAGATCTGAGTGTGACTTTTGCATACGGTATCTTGCTTATTTGGAATGCTTGGATTGTCGGCGATCGAAGAACTGAGTGTGACTTTTGCATACGGTATCTTGCTTATTTGGAATGCTTGGATTGTCGGCGATCGAAGAACTGAGTGTGACTTTTGCATACGGTGAATGTAGCGATCCTTTTGGATTGAACCCACCCTTTTTCGCGTGATGTATGAGGGATTTCGGTCCTTTGTGGAAGAACAAGCACTTGCTTATTTAGAACGGTTGGATTGTCGGCGTTCGAAGATCTGAGTGTGACTTTTGCATACGGTATCCGTTTTGGGCCCATAAGTACTTTTGGAAAATGTAGCGATCCTCTTGGATCGAACCCACGCCTTTCATCAAGTCGTATGAGTGATCTCAGCCATTTGTTGAAGAACACGCAGTTGCTCATTTGGAACGCTTGGATTGTCGGCGATCGAAGAACTGAGTGTGACTTTTGCATACGTTGTCCGTTTTGGGCCCATAAGTACTTTTTGGAAATGTAGCGATCGTTTTGGATTGAACCCACCCTTTTAGCGTGATGTATGAGGGATTTCGATCCTTTGTGGAAGAACAATCACTTGCGTATTTGGAACGGTTGGATTGTCGGTGATCTAAGAACTGAGTGTGGCTTTTGCATACGGTGTCCGTTTTGGGCCCATAAGTACTTTTTGGAAATGTAGCGATCCTCTTGGATCGAACCCAGGCCTTTCATCAAGTTGTATGACTGATCTTGGCCATTTGTGGAAGAACACGCAGTTGCTTATTTGGAAAGCTTGGATTGTCGGCGATCGAAGAAGTGAGTGTGACTTTTGCATACGGTGTCCGTTTTGGGCCAATAAGTACTTTCCTAAAACGCAGCGATCCTTTTGGATTTAACCCACCCTTTTGTTCACATGGTATGAGGGATTTCAGTCGTTTGTGGATGAACAAGCACTTGCCTATTTGGAATGCTTGGATTGTCAGCTATCGAAGAACAGAGTGTTACTTTTGCATACGGTTTCCGTTTTGGTCCCATATGTACTTTTCAAAAATGTAGCGACCCTTTTGAATTGAAATCACAGCTTCGCCGTGACGTATGACGGATTTTGGCCATTTTTGGCATAACAAGCACTTGCTTATTTGGAACGGTTGGATTGTCGGTGCTCGAAGATCTGAGTGTGACTTTTGCATACGGTGTCCGTTTTGGGCCCATAAGTACTTTTGAAAAATTTAGCGATCCTCTTGGATCGAACCCACACCTTTCATCATGTCGTATGATTGATCTCGGCCATTTTTTGAGGAACACGTATTTGCTTATTTGGAATGCTTGGATTGTCGACGATCGAAGAACTGAGTGTGACTTTTGCATACGGTGTCCGTTTTGGGCCCATAAGTACTTTTTGGAAATGTAGCGATCCTTTTGAATTGAACGCACCCTTTTTCATGTGATGTATGAGGGATTTCGGTCCATTGTGGAAGAACAAGCACTTGCTTATTTGGAATGTTTGGATTGTAGGCGATCGAAGAACTGAGTGTGACTTTTGCATACGGTGTCCGTTTTGGGCCCATAAGTACTTTTGGAAAATGTAGCGATCCTCTTGGTTCGAACCCACGCCTTTCATCATGTCGTGTGAGTGATCTCGACCATTTGTTGAAGAACACGCAGTTGCTTATTTGGAACGCTTGGATTGTCGGCGATCGAAGAACTGAGTGTGACTTTTGCATACGGTGTCCGTTTTGGGCCCATAAGTACTTTTGGAAAATGTAGCGATCCTTTTGGATCGAACTCATGCCTTTTATCATGTCGTATGAGTGATCTCGACCATTTGTTGAAGAACACGCAGTTGCTTATTTGGAACGCTTGGATTGTCGGCGATCGAAGAACTGAGTGTGACTTTTGCATACGGTGTCCGTTTTGGGCCCATAAGTTCTTTTTGAAAATGTAGCGATCCTTTTGGATTGAACCCACCCTTTTTCACGTGATGTATGAGGGATTTCGATCCTTTGTGGAAGAACAAGCACTTGCTTATTGAGAACGGTTGGATTGTTGGCGATCTAAGAACTGAGTGTGACTTTTGCATACGGTGTCAGTTTTGGGCCCATAAGTACTTTTCGTAAATGTAGCGATCCTTTTGGATTGAACCCAGCTTTTTTCGAGTGATGTATGAGGGATTTCGATCCTTTGTGGAAGAACAAGCACTTGCTTATTTGGAATGTTTGGATTGTAGGTGATCGAAGAAGTGAGTGTGATTTTTGCATACGGTGTCCGTTTCGGGCCAATAAGTACTTTTCGAAAATGTAGCGATCCTTTTGGATTTAACCCACCCTTTTGTTCACATGGTATGAGGGATTTCAGTCGTTTGTGGATGAACAAGCACTTGCCTATTTGGAATGCTTGGATTGTTGGCTATCGAAGAACTGAGTGTAACTTTTGCATACGGTATCCGTTTTGGGCCCATATGTACTTTTCGGAAATGTAGCGACCATTTCAAATTGAACTCACAGCTTCGTCGTGACATATGACGGATTTTAGCCATTTTTGGCATAACAAGCACTTGCTTATTTGGAACGGTTGGATTGTCGGCGTTCGAAGATCTGAGTGTGACTTTTGCATACGGTGTCCGTTTTGGGCCCATAAGTACTTTTGGAAAATGTAGCGATCCTCTTGGATCGAACCCACGCCTTTCATCATGTCGTATGAGTGATCTCGGCCATTTTTTGAAGAACACGCAGTTACTTATTTGGAATGCTTGGATTGTCGACGATCGAAGAACTGAGTGTGACTTTTGGATACGGTGTCCGTTTTGGGCCCATAAGCACTTTTTGGAAATGTAGCGATCCTTTTGGATTGAACCCACCCTTTTTCGCATGATGTATGTGGGATTTTGATCCGTTGTGGAAGAACAAGCACTTGCTTATTTGGAACGGTTGGATTGTCGGCGATCTAAGAACTGAGTGTGACTTCTGCATACGGTGTCCGTTTTGGGCCCATAAGTACTTTTCAAAAATGTAGCGATCCTTTTTGATTGAACCCAGCTTTTTTCGCGTGATGTATGAGAGATTTCAGTCCTTTGTTGAGGAACAAGCACTTGCTTATTTGGAATGCCTGGATTGTAGGCGATCGAAGAACTGAGTGTGACTTTTACATACGGTGTCCGTTTTGGGCCCATAAGTACTTTTTGGAAATGTTGCGATCCTTTTGGATTGAACCCACCCTTTTTCACGTGATGTATGAGGGATTTCGATCCTTTGTGGAAGAACAAGCACTTGCTTATTTGGAACGGTTGGATTGTTGGCTACCGAAGAACTGAGCGTAACTTTTGCATACGGTGTCCGTTTTGGGCCCATAAGTACTTTTCGAAAATGTAGCGACCCTATTGAATTGAATGCACAGCTTCGCCGTGACGTATGACAGATTTTGGGTATTTTTGGAATAACAAGCACTTGCTTATTTGGAACGGTTGGATTGTCGGCGTTCGAAGATCTGGGTGTGACTTTTGCATACGGTGTCCGTTTTGGGGCCATTAGTACTTTTGGAAAATGTAGTGATCCTCTTGGATCGAACCCACGCCTTTCGTCATGTCGTATGAGTGATCTCGGCCATTTGTTGAAGAACACGCTGTTGGTTATTTGGAATGCTTGGATTGTCGGCGATCGAAGAACTGAGTGTGACTTTTGCATATGGTGTCCGTTTTGGGCCCATAAGTACTTTTTGGAAATGTAGCGATCCTTTCGGATTGAACCCGCCCTTTTTCGTGTGATGTATGAGGGATTTCGATCCTTTGTGGAAGAACAAGCACTTGCTTATTTGGAATGCTTGGATTGTTGGCGATCGAAGAACTGAGTGTGACTTTTGCATACAGTGTCCGTTTTGGGTCCATGAGTACTTTTCAGAAATATAGCGACCCTTTTGAATTGAACTCATAGCTTCACCGTGACGTTTGACGGATTTTGGCCCTTTTTGGAATAACAAGCACTTGCTTATTTGGAATGGTTGGATTGTCGGCGTTCGAAGATCTGAGTGTGACTTTTGCATACGGTGTTCGTTTTGGGCTCATAAGTACTTTTTGGAAATTTAGCGATCCTTTTGGATTGAACCCACCCTTTTTCGCGTGATGTATGATGGATTTTGGTCCTTTCTGGAAGAACAAGCACTTGCTTATTTGGAATGCTTGGATTGTAGGCGATCGAAGAACTGAGTGTGACTTTTGCATACGGTGTCCGATTTGGGCCCATAAGTACTTTCCGGAAATGTAGCGATCCTTTTGGATTGCACTCACCCTTTTCCACGTGATGTATGAGGGATTTCGGTCCTTTCTGGAAGAACAAGCACTTGCTTATTTGGAATGCTTGGATTGTCGGCTATCGAAGAACTGTGTGTAACTTTTGCATACGGTGTCCGTTTTGGGCCCATAAGTACTTTTCGAAAATGTAGCGACCCTATTGAATTGAACTCACCACTTCGTCACGACGTATGATGGATTTTGGCCATTTTTGGAATGACAAGCTCTTGCTTGTTTGGAAGGGTTGGATTGTCGGCGATCAAAGAATTGAGTGTTACTTTTGCATACGGTGTCCGTTTTGGGCCTATAAGTACTTTTTGGAAATGTAGCGATCCTTTTGGATTGAACTCACCCTTTTCCATGTGATGTATGAGGGATTTCGGTCCTTTGTGGTAGAACAAACACTTGCTTATTTGGAATGCTTGGATTGTAGGCGATCGAAGAACTGAGTGTGACTTTTGCATACAGTGTTCGTTTTGGGCCCATAAGTACTTTTTGGAACTGTAGCGATCCTTTTGGATTGAACCCACCCTTTTTTGCATGATGTATGAGGGATTTCAATCCCTTGTGGAAGAACAAGTTCCTGCTTATTTGGAACGGTTGGATTGTCGGCGATCGAAGAACTGAGTGTGACTTTTGTATACGATGTCCGTTTTGGGCCCATAAGTACTTTTTGGAAATGTAGCGATCCTTTTGGATTGAACCCACCCTATTTTGCGTGATGTATGAGGGATTTTGGTCCTTTGTGGAAGAACAAGAACTTGCTTATTTGGAAAAGTTGGATTGTCGGCGATCTAAGGACTGAGTGTGACTTTTGTATACGGTGTCCGTTTTGGGCCCATAAGTACTTTTTGAAAATGTAGCGATCCTTTTCGATTTAACCCATCCTTTTTCACGTGATGTATGAGGGATTTCGGTCCTTTGTGGAAGAACAAGCACTTGCTTATTTGGAATGCTTGGATTGTTGGCGATCGAAGAACTGAGTGTGACTTTTGCATACGGTGTCCGTTTTGGGCCCATAAGTACTTTTCGGGAATGTAGCGACCCTTTTGAATTGAACTCACAGCTTCGCCGTGACGTATGACGGATTTTGGCCATTTTTGGAATAACAAGCACTTGCTTATTTGAAACGGTTGGATTGTCGGCGTTCGAAGATCTGAGTGTAATTTTTGCATACGGTGTTCGTTTTGTGCCCATAAGTACTTTTTGGAAATGTAGCGATCCTTTTGGATTGAACCCAACCTTTTTCGCGTGATGTATGAGGGATTTCGGTCCTTTGTGGAAGA
>NW_019266359.1:0-128698 GCF_002742605.1 Olea europaea var. sylvestris
ACACTGTTTCACCCGATACATTGAGTTTCACAGGTAACATGTAGTACTTTTTATTGCAGTTTGATATTCATTTCTGGTTGGGTTGATCATTTTAAAATCTGACATAAGTGATTAATTTGTTAATTTCTTATGCAATATAACATGATGCAGAATGGGCAAAAGCTAACATTTGTTGAAATACTACTGGAGCACAATATATTTGTTCATCATTGTTTGTATTTCTTGGCTTACCGGAGTTGAGATTGCATATCTGCGTTTGATAGAGTGTGACATGGCGTTTTACCTAGATTGGTTTAGTTGGATCATGATCTACTTTGGCAACATCGTTTAACAAAATACCAAGCTGGAGTACAGTAGGGGCAGAGAGAATTTCCGTTGGAGTGGTGAAATGCTATATATATATATATTTGCCCAAGTTTTGCCTGCTCATGAATTAGAGATATAAAGATATGAAAGTATCTTGTATTGTTTCCTGAGAGTCTTTTAGAGCCATCTACCACGTTTATAAAAGAGATTATCTTATATCATTAGGACCTCTAGCTACATAGATCACTTTTTATTTTTATGACGGAGGAACCTGCAGCCATTACCCTTCGAGTGCGTAATGGGTAAACCCTCGAACTGACGCAATAGCTTATAAACTATGCCAACCAGGTAAATCACACTAGGCAAGCCCTGTGCGACAAGATCGATCGAGAAAGTGTTTGGTAGGGGGAATCGAACTCGTGACTAAAGGCTTTCGGGTTCAGTTACTCTACCAACTCGGCCATCTCATGAGGGACTACATAGATCACTTTGTTAGGTCAAGAGAGGACAAAGAAGGCGGTTGGTAGAGTGGAATCCGATCATTGTGTTATTTGACCCCTGCTTATGTGAGTTTGGAGCTATATGGTGGCTCCTCTTTACATTGGTTCTCAGGACTTGATTGGAAATCCTATAGGCTATAACTTGACTTTTGGCATAGTTTTAATGAAGGAATGGACTTGCTAATAGTTACAGGATTCTGACTCTGAACTATTTTATAACTTGGTGTGTGTGTGTATCTCTGTTGCACTAGGCAATTGTGATTCTTAAAGAATTATACCTTGAACACATTAACTAGTTTAATTTATTGTCAGATGCGTAGCTGCTAAGGGTGAAGAATCTGGCGATTGTGGAAAATTTGCCAAGTACTATCGTTCCCTTTGCCCAGGTGAATGGGTAAGTTGATATTCTCATAGGTCCACTTCAAACATTGACTTCATGGTTGTTTCTCATGTAAAGGTTCTTGTCACCGTTCTTAGTGGTTTCTGTTTTTTTGGATGTGGGTGGTGGGGAAGAATTGTCCTGGAATGAGACTGTGTGCTTTTGTTTTCATGTGAGATTTCTGCATAAAGTGGTCTGATATCAGTTCTTGAGGGTTAATATATTTGATGGCATTAGGTATGTCTGTAGTTTAATAAAATTATTGTCCAAGAGAAGATGTATATGGATTGTCAAAACTGTGCTTGTGATTATATTGACTGATCCAAAATTTGAATGAGTAAATATGAATAAAAAGTGGAAGATGGGGGTGGATGTCTATGCTCTCCAACACCTATTGTTTGGTGGTGAAATGAGAAACTACTAATGAGATGTAACATTTATTTACAGCAATCAAAATTATAGAAATGTTTAATTTGGGAAAGTGGATTCAAACAACTCTAATTATACAGGAATATAGTCAATTTGAAATAGAAGAAAGATGTTTCAAATAACATATGTATCAGGATTATGTTAGTAGCAAGGGCTACGTTATGTTATTGCTTTTTACCTGTTATCCTCGGCCCAGTTCTGAATTGGTGGTGATTTTTTAACTTCTTATGTGTGTGTGTGTGTGTGTGTATATATAGATATAGATATAGATAGTAGTCTCGAGGCTAAATGCCTTTGTGGTATGCCATTTTCCTAAATTTAGAAGCTCCAAGCCTGCAAGAGTTCTGTTGACTTGTTGACTATGTCACCTTAAAGTGGAATAAATATGCTGTCAAAACCATAAAAATGATTCTAACCGGTGTCCAAATGGTTGATAGGTGGACCTCGACCTTTACACCAGCAGTAATGACTTCCCCTATTGTTTTCCTCACGATCTTCTGATCTTTTGTTGCCAAAATTTCTTACTGTTTTGCAGTTATGTGTCGTAATCTTCTAAACGTTTTATGTGTAGTTTCTCTACGTCTTGACAGTTTCTTTTTCTTGAACCTCGCTGGTTTTGCAGGTTGAGAAATGGAATGAGCAGAGGGAAAGTGGAACATTCCCCGGGCCTCTCTAATCTAACACGGTGTTAGGAATTAAGGCCTCGGGTTCCTGGGTTTGCAGTTACCTTTGTTATGATGCTAGTCATCTGGTTTTTCCTTTGAAGATTAATAAGGCTTTTTAGCAAATATCTTATTGTTAATTCTAATGTTTCATCATTGCATGTAAATAAGGTGCAAAAGAAAAGCTTTGAAGGAGTCTGTCGTTTTTGAAATGTCTTTTCAGTTCTCTCTTCTTTTTTTCCCCATTAATCTACATTTCTCAACTTAGAACTGTCTCTTTTGGCTTAAAAGCTGAAAATTCTCGAGTTTGTGTATAAACGAAGACGTATAGGAAGAATATGATGCATACTCTCATTGTTCGTTACAAACTTAGATCGAGTAGTCCTTTTTAATGAAGATATGTTAAGATCCTTTATGATTTGCCAAGAAATTTAAACTAAAATTATACAAAAATGTCCCTTTCTCCATTGATGTCGAGAACAGAGTAATAAATTGTGGGGGGGGGGGGGCGCCCGGGGGGGGGGGGGGGAAGAGAAGAATTTAATGGAGAAAATGGCATGTTGACTTTCATTTAGTTGACGGGTAAGTCATGTTTGGCAAATTATATTGAACAAAATTGTATGAGCAGCAAATAAAACAAAATCACTTACATAATTATTATTAAAATTAAGAAAACGTTCATACTTCATACGTAAGCTCCTCCTCGCTCGCAAACTTAGGTACTTTAATTATTAAATTAATAATATTTTTTCCCCTAAAAACACGTGCAATTTAATCAATGATAAGAAAAGAAAACACAAGTGAGAATCGTTATTTAAATCTAGGAAGTTTCATTCTCGTAATAAATTTCAGACAAGTAATCCCATGTGCGAAACAGAACATATGTTCTCCCCAAATGACCAGGATGTCCCAGTACCAGTCCTAGGACCAAAAAAATTGTCACATGCTACAAATTTATAGGTCGATCTAAAATATGCATTTATTTCATTTATTTAGGGCTACAAAAGATCATTATTTTTGAATTCCATATCTTTATTAGGGCTGGGCAAATCTCCCGAACCGAACCGAACCGAACCGACCGAACCGAACCGAACCGATCCGAACCCGACGGTTCTTGTCAAATTAAATACCCGAACGGGTATCTGAATTGAGAACCGACGGGTACGGTTCGGTTCTCGGTTCTAGACCAAGAACCGAATAAGAACCAAAATTAAAAAAAAAAATCATTTTTTTTGTTTTGAGAAACTAAAAAAAAGAACGCATTTTCAATAATTTCAAAACAAACACTCAAAACACAAAACTCAAAATGAATTCAAAACTCAAAACACAAAACTGAAACACAAAGAGAACACCCCCTAAATTACTAATATTTTTACCCCTAAAAACATGTGCAATTTAATCAATGATAAGAAAAGAAAACACAAGTGAGAATCGTTATTTAAATCTAGGAAGTTTCATTCTCGTAATAAATTTCAGACAAGTAATCCCATGTGCGAAACAGAACATATGTTCCCCCCAAATGACCAGGATGTCCCAGTACCAGTCCTAGGACCAAAAAAATGTCACATGCAACAAATTTATAGGTCGATCTAAAATATGCATTTATTTTATTTATTTAAGGCTACAAAAGATCGTCCCGCGCCCACCCCTAATCATTATTAACAAAATGTGATACCTAATAGTATTAAAGAAGAGCAGCCATTAAATTAAATTACGATCAAATTGAATGTGTTAAATATATTACCGAATAATCTTACAAGCAACAACAAGCGCAATGCAATCATAAAAAAATAAAATAAGAAAAAGAGTTAATAAAAAATGTAATCTACATATTCGTACATTATTATTAAAGTCGTCGTACATCATGAATGACATCATGCATCAAGAAGTGTAAAAATTGAGATCATTGATTATTTTAAGTGTTGTTAAAATTAATGACACAATTTTGTGTCACATTATGTAATGTAAACAAAATTATCAATCATGATGTAAGTGTAGCAAAACTGATTAAAGATAATCAGGCCCCCGTTTGATAGCAAGTTTTCACCTGCAAAAATTAATTTTTTGATTGTTATTTCATTAATCCAATAATTATTTTTTTATTTTTCCACTCACAGGTAGGACCTATTTTTCTCTCTAACGATCTAAAAATCAATTCTCATAATTATTACCGCACAAACCGATCAAAACTGGTAGAAAAATCAGTAAACGATACTTTTACAATATATTCATTTGTCAAACAAAAGCTTACCACCTTTTAATTAGTTAAGAACAAGCAAATTATAATAAGTATGTATAAGTAAGAGAAAAAGAAAGAAAATAAGCAGCTGACACCGCCGTGGGAGCTGGGCCTGCGAGGGATAGATTCCATTTTCACACACGCATGTTGGGGGCATTGAGAGTAGAAATAATTTTTTATAATAGAGAAAAATAATAAATTCATGTCTGTTACGTAAATTCATGTTCATTTTCTCTTTAGGTTTTTTTTACACCGTTGCATTTGCTTACGCGTTCCAAGATATCGAATCACACTGCTCCCAACGTGTATAAAGTATAAACATCCAAAACCCACTCTCATCCTAACATCGAAATCGACGTCTACTTTCTTGAATTTCTTCCATAAATTCTTGATATTTTAGCTTTGCTATTAGGAAAATTTTTCATTCTTGAATCAAGAATCCACTAATAATGGTCCGAGTGAGTAACAATTTGGTTGGCATTCTCAATCTAGTCACACTTTTGCTGTCAATTCCTATCATAGGAGGGGGCATATGGCTCTCAAAACATGCCAACACAGAGTGCGAGAGATTCTTAGACAAGCCAGTAATAGCCTTAGGAGTCTTTATTCTGCTCGTTTCAATTGCTGGTTCAGTGGGCTCTTTCTGTAGGGTTTCATGCCTATTATGGGTATATTTAGTGGTAATGTTCTTGCTGATTCTTCTATTGTTTTGCTTCACAATCTTCGCATTTGTGGTGACAAATAAGGGGGCTGGTGAGGCCCTTTCTGGTAGAGGGTATAAAGAGTACAGATTGGGGGATTATTCAGATTGGCTGCAGAAAAGGGTTAATAATGACAAGAATTGGAATAAGATTAGGAGTTGTTTGCAGGATAGTAAGATTTGCCAGAGGCTTCTTGATGATGGTTCATCCACCAGAGTTGAAGATTTTTACAAACAACACCTCTCTTCCCTTCAGGTATATTTTCGTTGAATGATGGAACAGAACTGCTTTAGATCTGGATGGGTCAGATTTGTCCATGTTTACATTTTCATGTCTGAAATTTCTTGAATTTGTTCTCTCTTGACTTAATGTGATATAATGGTGGCTATGATCTGATTTTTAGTTGTTTCGAAAAACAACTGGAAAATTGTTAGTTGGGTCCATGAAATTTAGAAAAGTGCAAAAGTTAACTTTTTGTAATGGAAAATTTTCTTTCGCCCGTTTGGCCCTATTCTCTTTCTCATCCTTTTTCTCATTCTTGTTTTTTACCATACAATTTTGTATAAAATAATATTATATGCAAATAAAAATTATTCATTTTTTTTCAACAACGCATTTTTTAAAAAAGCAATATTCCAACCATTAAAATTTGCAAAGGGGCCAAATGGCATAGTTTGTTCCCACTTCCCAGTGCTCTTACTCTTACAAAGTTGAGGGACTTTGACCTAGTTTAACTATTGATTTTGTCTGGAAAAAGGTGCTTTTTTTATAAAAGTGCAGTATATTGTCTCTCTTATATTCACTTGAACTAGAAGGTTTTGAGTTTTTGGACAAATATATGTATTTCTTGACATGGGGACGCAAAAAGGGGGATCCTATCAAATTGTTCCGACCTAGGATACTCTGCCCGCCCGCGTGGCGGCGCGTCTTTGTTCTAATTTAATCCATAACAATTTTCGCATTGAACCCACAAATGCGCTTTTTCGTATAGTATTTTGAGAACACTTACAATCTTTGTCGATTTCCAAGGTATAGAGTCTATATACATGCTTTTCTTCATCTGTTGTAGTGTTGAGCGTTTAGGGCTGTGTGAAATGAACTCTTTAGAAGCTCGAAACCATTTTTCACAGCAGAGATTTTATGTTACAAGCGCTGAAAAAATATTTATTTGCTTCGCGTACTATAAGCATTTTCTTGATTGGCATGCTGTCGACTAGTTGACTCCAAATTTCAAATTATAGACCAATTTTCATATCATTTTGATCTAAATTTACCTATAGTTTCGTATCTCATTCTTGAATATGTTAGCCTATTACCAAATACTCTGAAGAAAGGGCATATTTCACGGTGGCCTTCAAAGGCAAAATGGAATTGTCGGGAATGCATTTCTAATGTTATCGTCATGAAGTCTTTGATCTTGCTAGAAATTTGTTCTTGGAACAATTGGAGCTTTGCTACATCATTCATCTTCTTAGTATAGATTCTTCTCTTATTCTAAGGCGGACGTGATATGGACTTAATTCGTGTACTGTTTTTTCAGTCTGGTTGCTGTAAGCCATCGAATGACTGCAATTTCCAGTACATTAGCCCAACCAACTGGACTCGGACACCAACCTCATCCTTGACTAATCCCGACTGCACTGCCTGGAGCAATGATCCGAACATCTTGTGCTATCACTGCCAGTCGTGCAAGGCTGGGCTGCTGGACAACATTAAGAGGGACTGGAAGAGGGTGGCTGTTATCAACATCATTTTCCTCGTCTTCCTCATTATCGTTTACTCTGTTGGATGCTGTGCATTCAGAAACAACCGGGAAGATAACTCGTGGAAACGGTTCCCTTAATGTCTATCGACTCTAATTTTTAGTAGATACACGTCAGTATAGCCTGCCTTCTACTGTTTTTATTGCATTCTGGATGTTACGTTGCCAGTTACTATTGTTTTTGGTGCACGGTTTATTGCTTTTGCTTTGCACAAACAGGTTCATATTTATATATTTGGGATCTGTTGTTATAAATTGGCTCATTGTTCATTTCAATTTATCTGTCTTCTTGTTCGGGCATCTTTACACTCTTGTTTTAATGCATATGCATTTTCATAGTGCTGATAGATGTCTTAATAGTTTGTTTGCTTGATAGAGTGAATTGGATTGGCCGGTTACAGGACGATCTTAAAAAAGAAAACGAAAAAACTAAAATTTTGTCCTTGATATTGTTAAATAGTATTCAGTTCTGTGCACCAAAAATTTTCTATCCACCAGTAATTTCACCGGGGATTTATCGGAAATAATTTCGGGAAACCAAAATAAAAGGGCAATGCTCAATTTTTTCTTATGGCAAAAGAGAGTGGCCATTCATTCCTTGGAGCTTATCGTTGAACATCTGATCTCTCATTGCTCAATTTTCAATGAAGATGTTAAACACGACTGTGAGGATTTACTGGTTAATCATTACAGTTAAGTACACGAATTTAATGCAAACGTACGGTAGAAGAAAAAAAAACAAGAAATTAAGCTTTGTTTCCGAGGGTTGTAGCATTACAGTTCATAGGTAATAGGAAGACCTGTCCATAAAAGAAGCCTTCGTGGGCGGTCCAAGAACCGGGCTTGCCACGCAGGTTCATCACTCTCGAAAGTGAAACCACTTTTCATGTACAAATTCTTCGCTGGCTCATTATCCACAGCCACATGAACATATAAATCACTAATTCCTGATGAATTATGGAAATTCAGTCATGGGAGTTGCTCAAAAGGAAACGTGAGAAAATAATCAAAGAGAAGAAGAAAATTGTATAAATGTTAAGCATTAATCCCTAGCAATCAAAATTTCAGTGTATCTCAAGCAACTGTGATTTTTACCCCAATCTTCAGCCACCATTTTTGACTTTGCAATGAGCTCATAGCCTAAACCATTTCTCTGCAATTCCTTGGCCACACATACATTGCTAATGTATGCCCGTGCAAAATCAGCCCCAATTCCCTGTCAAAGTGGAATTATAGAAGTCGTTAGGAGCATGTTGAGGATTTTTATGTATCACATGAAACTTTAGGACCATATGGAGCAGGATATTACTCGATAATCTTAAAGAAACCAATAAAGTTAAAATCTTGTACACATATTGTCTAGTCCTGCCAGTACTGCGTAGAAGACATGAAGTTTTAAAACATGACTTGTCAGCATAAGCAAGAACTTCGATGTAGCACTTGGAGAGAGTGGATGATTTGAAGGTAGAGAAAAAGAAATTGCAATATAATGTTTTTGAAAATTGACTTCCCATCTTTTAATCTTGGTTCTTGAAAACAAACTAGTCCTTCCGTTACCTCTGAACAACAATTAACCAGGAACCAGAAAAATTCATAAATAGTCAAACAAAATAATAGTCTGAGACATAAATAAGTTCCTGCAGTAAGTCCTTGTTCCTCAATGGTACCACGATATTCTGAGATCACTATCCTGCATTTGGTGAACCACTGTACGAGGAAAAAGGCTTTGTCTATTTTTTTTTTTTTTTTAATGTATGGGCACTAATAAATACCTTTGGTTTCATTCCTGCTATTTCATCTGGAAGGCTGATGCATTGATTCAGATCTAATGTCCCTACAACAACTCGATCTTCTCCTTTATGTGAAAACTGCAAAGGAAAAAGTAAAGTAAGTTAATTTGGTCACCATTTAATAAATTAACCATACCTAGTCATATAGGTGTAATTTTGTTTGTGTGTATTCCCGTGTTAGAAAGACGTATAGTTAATGACGTTTGTGCCTATGCACTCACCCCACATTCTAACGTTCAACCTTATAGTCTTATCGACCATTAAAACAAAGAGATATTAGATTGGACAAAAAGGCAGTGGTCTACACAACAGTCTATATATATTTAAACATTGTGTTAAGTAATTTTATTTTCAATGGAATGGGGCAACTGGACCTGCAAAAAGGTGACCATTACGGCAGAAAATTAGAATCTATAAATTATACTTGCTAACTTCAGTTTTCTCGTCGTAATTATGATATGCTACATTCTATGAAAGACATGAGATGTTCCTATCCAGATCAGGATTAAACCACATACAATATGTTACCATTATAAATGCTATTTCCTACAGGTTCACATCAATGACGATAAACTGACAGAAGTAGACCACAGTAAGTACAAGGTAATATCAACCAAAATTCATGTCGAAAAACAAAATACATAAAAACACGTATTAGATTATCCTTTAGGAGAATCAAGAAAAGCCTATTCGCTCATGTTTTTAAACTGTTCATAATACTTATGCCACTTTTTATCCACACATTTCAAGGGACACGCAAGTAATACACACTTATGTACCATTCATTTCTAGCTGTTTGTAATTTAAACTGTTTATAACACTTCCCAAACATGCTCTTATATACAGACATGGATTCTTATAATCTTCAAACAAAGACCACAAGAAAGCACTATCAATATTTTCTTTATTTTTATGCAAAATATATAAAGAAATGGAAGTTTGACAAAATATTGCGGCATGCTGATACTAATTTTTTATGAATGTATGTAAAACAGAAAGTACATCTTGCTGGACCTAGTGATGCACAAATCTATATCAGATATGCTTCCATTCATATACAATTCACAAAATTTCAAACATTTGGTAGTTGTTTTGCTAATTGTATGGATCAAAATTACACATGTTTATGTGGTGAAATTTCCTATTACTTAGAAACTACTTCTCTGCTTGCAGTCTACATATTCCAAATGAGGGGGGAAGAAAGATAAATCTGAAATTACAACGTAGAAGCAAAGAAAGATTTTCAAAGCTAACATGAGAGCGCATTCATGACTTTTTTGCCCACTGACATTTACATCCAATTCCAGTTCATTGTTCTGTCATGAACAGCTGTGCATTATCAAAGTATAGATGAATCTACGAGAACAAAGCTTAAGCTAAAAGTCTGAGAAGTAACAAAGAAATTCACTCATATAAGTTTAGCTCACGTGTTACAGTTGACAAACACATTCTCCCGGCTGAAATCACCATAATTTATTTTAATCTGGTAACAATTTGGTTCAGCAGAACTGAAAGCTAAATCAGTCTCAGTAACACCAAATACCATCTATTTGACAGCTAAATAAAGAACACACAAAGTCCATTTACAGATTAACGGTTCTGAGGTTACAATCGAACAAATCAAAGATGCTCACTTTACAAGAAGTGCACAGGTCATGTGAGACGCTTGATACTGTTGACAATGGTAGTGTAGCATTGATGCAGGAAACTCTTCTAAAGCCCTTCCTTAGTCCGGCAACACGTTCTTTGAGTGCTTCAAACTCATGCTCAGTCAAGTACCTTTTATGATCCTAATAGAACTTGACAAGTAAATAATAATATCAGCATTATATTACAGTTTCACTGACCTGATTTAATCGTATGATCAAGAAAATCTAATTCAGAATTTTCAAAATTGACAATGCATCTCATAAAAGCAGATTCACAAAAACTCAATCTAACACTCTGTGTATTAATCCATATATCACATTTGCGATAGGAAAATATTCAACCATTACTGAACTACCATAAATCAAAATAACTACTAATACACGAGAAACACCTATTAATTTTATCTAACTAAATCAATTCTGTATCAACTTCACCAAAATCATATATCACTTATTACCAAATAAATGAACTGAATTCGCTTTATGAGAAATTTAAGGACAAGATATTCAGTAAAGTATAGAAATTTCAAATAAATCCCACTTCCCAAATATCTTGACAAGAATAATTCTCAAACTTCGAGCTAAGAAGGGAATCTAATCAAAACCCAACTTCTCCAACAGCTTAACTAGCATAATTGGACGAATCTTATATTTATTGTAACAAAAGAGCAGTAATTCATTAAAATTGTCCCTGTTGACTTACTAGAAGAAGCATGAACGAGAAGAGAATTGTGGAGAAAACTCACTTCGATGCCAAAAGTCTGTTGATTGAAATCGTAGAAAGTGCGAACGCGGAGGCAAGCTGCGGCCCATAGCTCAGCCTCGTATCTACCTTCCGCTACACTCAAAGACGACTTATCAACTCTTGTTATGGGTATTGCTTCGATTTGGTGGTTGGAGAGTTGCGAACAACGAGACAGTGAACGAAGAGGAGGATGGCGGGCGATAGAGATAGGGAAGTTCGCGGCGGCGGGATGGTGGTGTTCGAAGATTTTAAGGCAAGCTTGTAGTGGCGGAGAAGGAGATGATGTGAGGACGGACATCTCTCTCTCCTCAATTGCGTGGTCTTGCGCGTTTGGCTAAGCTTAAAATGAGCTGTGAATTTACATTTGAAGGGTCCAAACTTGGCATAATATAACGTTTAGGTTCCTGTTCTTATTTTCTTCGCAAACGCATCCTTGAACTTTAAAAAGCACATACGAGTTTGATTAAATCTTTCCATTTTGCCGTTATATCCTTGCATTTCTCGCACATCAGTACCACACTGAGGGGTATTTTTGGTTGCAGCCGTGAGGAGATTTACCATTTCTTTTAAGAATAGCAAAAAAACTCGTCAAACGGAACGAGAATTACCCATTTAATTGGATATTCGGGTCGAGTTTGAGTCGAAAATTTTCGCCCCCAAGGCAGGTACAGGTAACACACACCCCACCCAATTTAATTATTATTATTTTCAAAATTCAATACTTTAAGTGGAAAACTTCACATACTTTCATTAAGATTTCTTTGAACATCCCTAATTTCTTTCAACACCCAACGGGACCCTGTTGCCATCCCTAATTTCTTTCGACACCCAACGTAAAATGTAGTTCCGTTGACTAGTAGTAGTGGATCAACATAAAAATGTAATTTAGTGGGCTAATAGTGGTGGATTCATAAATTAAATATCATCCGAAAGGGAAAACCTGCCTTAAAAGAGGTTTCGGGATGTCCACCATTAGTGGCAATAATGAATTTAAAATGGAGAAGGGACTTTTACAAACCATGCTTGCATGGAGATAGTTGATTTAAAACCAACAAGGGCTCGTTAGGGAGGTCAAGAAATTGATGCATTGCAAAATATGTTGCCAAAAAGGTTTGCCACGAATTTGGTTTGGAGAAGGGAGTAGATATGACCCAAGTTTGGGTTGAGATGGGAGTCTGCAAAACCAACAAAGATTCATTGTGAAGGGTTTGTAAATTAAGTTTGAGAAAGACCGCTACATACAAGATTTTAGCAAGGATGATAGGTCATAGAGCAACAAGAGCTAGTGAGGGTGAAAACTTGTGGTAGGGTGATGGTCGTAGGTGGCTGGAGAATGGGTGGGATATGTTTAGGGTATAAAGTGTGGCGAGCTACTTATTGGCTCATCTTGTTACACTAATGTGTCGAGCTGACTTGATTTATATCCAAGACGAGTAGCGGGCATGAGCCGAACAACAAATACTCGTGTAAGTTCTTGTTGGCTCGCGAGCTCGTTGCTTTCTTGTGGGCTAATTCATAATTCATAAATGAAATGTATTTTTTATTAAAATAATAATAATAATTGACGAGAAGTGAGAGCAAATTGATGGGATGAGTGAGCCCACATTTGGTGAAGTGAGTCAACTCGCTTGGTGGCTGATTTGAGCCCGACAGTGGAATAGCCGAGTGAATTGGTCCATTTAACACCTACAGATCGGTATAAAGATAATCATTTATTATTTTTTTTTATTTTGAGCTGTGTTTTACAAATTTATATTTAAAAAAGTTGAACATGTTAAGATCAAGTAAAAACTATCCATTTAGACTTCTTGATAACCAACTATGAAATGCGTAAGACTCATGTGCCTCAAGTTAAAGCTGGCCTAAACAAACTTAATACAAAACCCATAACTTGGGACCAAAGCTGCAATTTTTCTTTACAACGACAGCAGAAATAATTTATAAATTACTTCCATTACATATAACTTTTGAGTTCTTTCTCATTGTCACATTGTATATGCTCAGCGAAATTTAAAATAATTTTCGATTCCCATCAAGAATCACCTTTATATTTAAATAGAAATTGTGATAAGATTGTACCTTTCCAGATCTGCAAACTTTTTTGCTTTTCTTTCAGTTCCATCACCTTGATTCGCCACCACAGCTGTCCAATTGTCCAGCCTCCAACGGTGATCCACACAGAGAATATGATTGCAGCCTCTAGGGTTTTTTCTTGTGCCAGCAAGAATAATGAAAACCTTATGGACCTCAAACCCTAGTTATGTATTTATATAAACCCAAACAGGCTCGACCCGGTTCGGTCCAATAATTAATTAATCCAATTAATTAAACCCCGTCCGTGAATTAATTAATCCAATTAATTAATTCGAAAACATAAATAACAAATCCAATTAATTAATTTATCCAACGATTGTTAAATTAACCAATTGACAATTTGCAATCTTCCAATTCTCTTTTGTGTGTGACCCATTAGGTTCCCGACCACGATACCTAACGACGTGAAATATTATTTTGATCTAATCAAAATTGATAAATTAAAACACCCTTTTAATTTATCGTCAATTCACATTCGCCATCCCTGATTGACATCTAGCAATGTGTCAGGGCAATACATGTGACGGGAAATGTGACGTGGTATGATAAAATCAAATTCGTTCGTTTACCGTGAAACTATAATCCCTTCGTCATTATGATCCGATCAATTACGAGATATGGAGTTATATCAATCTCGATCATCGATCATATCTTTCACTCCACTATTAAGTCAATATAAATCGAAAACTCCTTTTCGACTTATGAGTACACCTTGGCCAAGGATTTCATCATCGACTTAATTGAATGAAACGCAGATCATAATCCCCTACTATCTAAGAGTGGTGAATCCTTTATTGATCAATCACAACCTTCATACGATTCTTGACGTACCCAAACGATATCGTATTAGCGGCCCTTTTCAGAGCAACATCCAACACTGCCAAAGTATGACTGCCATCATATAAGGTACTATGACGACCTCAAATCAAAGGATCAATTCCACTACCGAACGTTAGAGATTAACCACTGACACTCAGATAGTTATCCATGTGGAATCTCTCGACGGGTCTCCAATGTTTTGTTCTATAACAAAAACATCCACGTGTTCATTTAAGTGTCACCACACTTTAACTTGTGAGATCAGCTACTTACTTCACAAGTAAGAAATACCACACGTGATGGTCTATCCGTAATAACGATATCCGTATCTCGTTATTACTTACGACTACGGATGATTTAAGATTCAATCAGATATAATTTGTATCTCACAATCACAACTCATTGTGATTATAAAATTACAAATATTTGAATCTACGGACTCTATTATTTATTTAATTGTCTATTAATTAAATAATAGATCTGTCATTTAATTGCATTAATTATATATAAAAGTATTTATGTCCAAAGTTGATTGGACTTAGGGCATAATACTTACATATACAAGAATATTCAGGATTCATTTGTTATTGTATATAACAATATTTATGACTTGCTAGCTTTTTTCTTTTGGAAAAATCTCTTTTTATTTATTTATTATTATTTATTTATTTATTTTGAAAAATGAACTCAATTGGAGGGTTAAGTATCCAATTTCAAAGGAAATAACTACTAATGTGTTTTGATTATACTATCTAATTAGATATCACATGTTCACGACCAAGCAATCCGAGAAAACCCATATTTCGTTTGGCTCACATTCTTGCCAAATTTTAATAGTTGAAATAATATTTTTTGAAAAATGTACGGTTGAAAAAAAATGAAATTTTTTTTATTTGCGTGTAACATTATTTTATGAAAAATTTTGTGGTTGAAAATAAGAAAGAAAAAAAGAATGAAAATGAGAATGAAGTTCAAACGAGGGTTTAATCTATGACTAGATTCAAGAGTACAAATCAAAGTGAAGAAAAAATTCACCTGATTTGGAAGAAAAGAATAAGCCTTGTACCAAAAATTGATTGGCAATAATGTGAACAATAACAAGAATCAATGATGAAGTGCGCATTTTCTCTTGCAGGCCTTTTGTTTTCTGTTAGGTCTGAGGTTGCCGCAAAACTCGCTGTCCCTCCCCTTTAACACGTCTCTACTTTTACAACCCTCCCTCAATTATATAGATACGTATATACACTCATCTTAAGCCTTAAATTTCATTTCAAGAAACATTTTATAAGTAGAGAGATGTTTGTGGGATCGCTCTTTCCTATATATTAACCCTGTTCGTTTAAAAAAAAAAAAAAAAAAGTGTCTTTTGGGTATTGGAGCCTGTTTTTGGAGAGGTTAGTTGAAATTTGGGCTTCATATTTGATAAGTGTGTTTTTGCACACTTATTTAGATCACAAATATGACTTAATTACGAGCAAAATGTTTAAATTGTGACTTAATCTCGTTGAATTCATACAATGTAGATGTTTCTATGGAAATTGTGGAATTCAGGAGAAAAGAGCTGAAAAATGACTAAAATGAAGTAAAGTGATAGTTCAGGGACTAAGAATGCAAATGTTCAAAAATTGAACTGAAAGGCAACCCGGGAATGCAAATATGCTAAGTACGAACTCGAAAGCGATACAAGATGATTGGAAGAAGAAGGAATTGCAAAGGAACTAAAATGAAGAAAAATGAAAGTTCGAGGACAAAAATAGACATTTTGCATAGTGGTAGCACTAGCTACCCTCTATGCGGTCGCATAGGGGCCTTCCGAGAATTTTTTCCCCAATTTTTTTACTCTATGCGACCCCATAGAAATGTACTATGCGGTCACGTAGAACAATTTCGGGCCGATTCTGCAGTTTCCTTATACGACTGAAACTCTTTTGATAACCTAATTTTCACTCGATATAAATACCAAAAGACATCTAGAAAGAAGCAGAACGTAGTGAAGGTAGAAAAAAACTCTTTGAGAGGATTTTGAGCGCAAAAACAAAGATTTACATAAAGAGCTTCAAGATTTCTCAATATTTCATAACCCGGTGATACCTTTTATCCAAAATCTGATGTATTCTTTTATTTTAATCATGTTAGGCTAGATTTTCATTTGTTAGGAGATCGATGTACCATGTAATTTGATCTTTAATTTTCTAGTTTTGCAATTCGACATTAAGACATATTTATATTGTTTTAAATGATTTATATACAATTATTGTTTTCGCAATTAAGGGCCCGTAATTGTGTAAGTTTGAGTGATTTATTCTTGCATTTGAGAGAATTGGAATAGGTTCGACATAATATAGATTATCGTAGGGTCCGATATGGGAAATATACCGTTATGCCCTACGTGAATCTTTAAGTGTTCATAAAACCACATGCATTTTTACATATACACGTGTCATAGAAATATAGGCTTGTAGTATGTAGAAATAGGTTCGATACATTTCGAAAGAGAGTATTGGATAGACTTAGAAACATTAATTCGTCACAATTGAAGTGTGTTGTCACATTGTGAAACTAGGGTTTTAAAGTGATAATTGCATGAAAAATCTTGATCCTAGTATGTTTAATTTTTATTGATTACAACAAACGTGTGTTCTCAACATTTGATTTCATTATAAAGTGTTAAAAATATTGTTTTTTATATTTAATTTAATTCAATCATAAAAATTGCATAATTAGGATTTTGTTTCCAAAATTAGGGTTTTAATTAGATTCACATTCAATTTAGTAATTTAGTTTCGATTAAAGCGACGATAAGTAAAATTGAACTAATTAATTGCAGTGGGACGATATTTAGATTCATTTAATCCACTTTATTCCTTGTTAAAAGCTTGCGGTTATTTTAAAACAAAAGAAATATTTTCTCGAACGATATTTATGAAACATGTAAATCTTGGAATTGGTTGTCATTCTTGTTCTGAAATTTTCCCGTAAAATATGGAATCTGGATATTTTTTATATTCAGACAAAGTTTCAGGGGGGATTTTAAAACTATCTAGAGTTTTCGGGAAATTTTTTGACGTGGGCACTGCAATATCTTGATTTTGAGGGAATTAGGTTACAAAGATTTTGGTTAAACATTGTTCCTTTTTTTCCTTGATTTCCAGTTCCGTTTTTGGTTGATTCTTCGTGGTAGACAAGGTCAATTTACTTTGTATAGAAAACTGTCATTATCAATCAAGATTGAATAATTTATTCTTGAAAGATCAAATTAGGATTGCAAATGGGATTCGGGTGTTGAAATTATCCTCCTCTTGCCCTTTGGAGAGTTTTAAAGATTGGAGTTTCAATCAGAGTTCAGTGAGATTCCGACAGTTACACCAAATTGTTTTTGGATGTATTAAAGGGTAAAAATTGGTTCCGAGTTTGTTAGAGATTTGGTAAGAAACAAGGAAATTGTGTGCACGGAGAAGTTGATAAATTGGTGAGATTCCTCAGATTGTACTAGGATCAAGGAACCAAAAACATAACAGATGCAGAAAGGCGACTTTATAGGATTCCTTTAGTTTTTGCTGCAGAAAAGGTCCTCATCCTCAATCTCGTATTAGAGGAATTGTAAATATATGGTGAGTATGAGATTGTTAAGTCTTGTGGGTAATTCTTTTGGGTGTTCTGCATCTGGGGAGCGTCTGATTTCTGCAGCAAGAGATGGGGATCTTCAAGAAGCCAAGGCTTTATTGGAGTATAATCCTCGCCTCGTGAGGTATTCAACATTTGGTGTTCGTAATTCTCCCCTGCATTACTCAGCTGCGCAAGGTCACCACGAGGTATATTGTTATTTAGTACTAGTTTTTTGTATCTGTTTAGTATATATCAAAAGTGTTGGAATTCTAGGTGCCAATGGTGATTATATTATTTGTTCCTTGTATTTAGATCGTTTCCCTCTTAGTTGAATCAGGAGTTGATATTAATCTCAAGAACTATCGTGGGCAGGTAAAATTTTGTCTCTTTTCACGTCTTAGTAAAAGTTTCTTTACAAATGTCATTTCTTTGTAGGTTTGATTTTAACTTAGTGATGATTAATTACCCGAACAGACTGCTCTGATGCAAGCTTGTCAATACGGTCACTGGGAGGTTGTTCAAACTCTGATTCTTTTCAAAGCCAATGTATGACAGTTCGTTCGGTGGTATATTTTGCTACATTTCATACAGGAACTAAACTGAATGTTTTTTCTGGGGTAAAGTCCAACTTATTATTGCGTTTTATTATAGATCCACAGAGCTGATTATCTTAATGGAGGAACAGCACTTCACTTAGCTGCTCTAAATGGCCATTCCCGATGTATCCGGCTTCTCCTTTCTGATTATATTCCTAGCATTCCTAATTTTTGCAGCATCTTAAGGAAAATATCAAAAAATGATGAATCCGTTTCAGAAATTGATGATAGGTACTGATATTAAAAATTTCTTTTGAACTATGTAACTTTTCTGTTTGCAGCAAGCTTAGAAGCTTTAATTTTCCTTTTGCCCTTTTCAGTGCACTCTACGAGGTCATCAACAGACCTGCTGATGGTGGCGTCACTGCCCTTCATATGGCTGCACTTAATGGTCACATTGAAACTGTTCAACTCCTCTTGGATTTAGGGGCTCCCATATCTGAGGCCACGGTGGAAGATGGAACTACAATTGATTTAATTGGTAAGTTAAACTTTTTATTCTTTTTGAATCCACACATAGTTGATGGATTTTGGTTTTAGCATGCACGATTAAGTGTTTAAATACAATATACCACATCTAGAATGATAATTTCTCGTCTCCATGTAGATTAGTAATGTTCCTTTTTTGCACAATGAAGTTTCTGGATGTACATCACCTTATCAAGTCATTGGGGGGAAGGGGAGGGGGGGGGGGGGGAAAAAAATTATGTAAGAATGCAGGAAGAAAGGATTCTAAGTTGGAAACTCTTTTGCTGTGTCTGTGACCATAGATTTCACGTTTAAAAGAAACTTCAATCTACAGTAATGATCAACCTGCAAAGCTTATAGTGTGAGTTTGATTTTATAGAAGGCTTGATTGAGCACAAGTTTAAAGTCCCTATGGATCTACTTATCCTCTCTTTAAGCATGAGATATGTCAAGAAAAAAGATTCGGGGCATTGAATTTCTTGAATGTATACTTTTAGCTCTGGATTAGGGCAAGAGAAGCTCGAAAGCAGATACATGTTCTTATTTCACTCATCACTGATTATAAAAGCATTTAATAACACATCCTCTTTCATTAATAAAATTCAAGCAGTGAAATAAAGTTTCTTGTTTCTCAACTTAACAATGCTATTACATAAAATTTGAGAGTATATACTTCTTGCCACTCTGCAGGTCCTGGAAGCACGCCCCTCCATTATGCTGCTTGTGGTGGTAGTTCACAGTGTTGTCAGGTCAGCATATTTCAGGTCAAATGAAAATTTCATTGTGGGTCGATATGAGCTAAACATGTAATTGTTATCGCTATTTTCAGCTTTTGATAGCAAGGGGTGCCAGTCTGACTGCAGAAAATGCTAATGGGTATGCAAGTGACTTATTTTCACGTTTCAATGGCTGCTCTACATATTTCTTCATGTGGTCTTGCATAAAACATATTTGTCTAAGCTTAAAAATAAGTAAAAGTTACTAGTCGGTTCTTATTTCCATGTTTTGGATAAATATCAAGTAATTTAATGTCAATTTGGATCGATGAAAAATTATTTTAGAATTGTTGTACGTTTAGGTTTTCCGACATTTTATATATAATTCCAGGGGTTATATGTTGCCGTTTTTCAGCCATTCAGCCAGCCCCTATGATGATTGGTTTTAGTATTTTGAAATTCCATTATTTTGTTACTCTTTATTAACCGATGGCTTGTTCTCTTACTTAACTATTTGTTTCTATATGTTCAAAGTTGGACTCCCTTGATGGTTGCCCGTTCATGGCATAGAGATTCACTCGAGGAAATTCTTAGCAGGCGTCCAGAAAGTCAACCACAACTTAGTTCTTCACCATATCTATGTCTTCCTCTTAAAAGCATTGTTGATATCTCTAGGTGAGCCAAAATTACTCGCTGCTCTAGTAATATTTCAAAAATAATAAAATCTCTCGATGGGAGTAAAACATTATGATGATGATACAGCGTATATGACCTTTGCCCTCAATTTTTGTTTCTAAAATAGATCCTGAACAATATTGAAGACAAGAGTTTTAAATCAATACTCGTAGTCATCTATAATAAAAATTTAGATGAAATGATTCAAGATAGTATAAAAGCAGGCAGAAGGCCTGAGTTCAAGACTTGACAGCACCTAATTATGAAAATTGTGCACGTCACACCTTTGGTAAAATGAATCCACTCTGCTCATGAGAAGGTGTATTAAATACAAAATTTAAATGAATACGTGTAGCCGTCTCTAATAGCTTAAACTTTTTTGATGGTTGAACGTGCAATAACAGAGATTTTAACTATTATTCTCTTTTGTTGCATTTGCAGAGAATGTGGATGGAGAGGCAACGATGCGCTGTCCACATGCATAGATCCTTGTGTTGTTTGCTTGGAAAGGAAATGCACAGTTGCTGCAGAAGGTATATTACTTCAAACTCGCAGATCGTTCTCATTCTCTGTTTTCCTTTCTAGTCATGTAGTGGAAATTTTGTTGAAAAACGTACTTAAGCACAAAGTAGATGGCGATATGGATATCACTACTACTATGTAGAATATGAACGGGTGACATTTAATTTCTTTAATAGTCTGCTTGGTATCTCTCGATGCGCGGCGATGGGTTTTTAATTTAGTTGTTGTCAAAATGCCAATTGCTATTCTATGTTGATATTTATAAATTTCATACTATTCTGGCAGTTATCATTTATTTCTTTTCATATTCCTTTATATTTTTCTCTCTGAAATATCCTCCTTTTTTCATTCTTCCTAGTACGTTCTCATTAACGTGGGATTTTGAGCCATACATAAGGTTGTCATGATGGCAAAAATGCTGAACTTATAACTATGATATAGAAAACTTGCTACATAAGCATTTACTCCACTGCAATGACTTCATGCACAAATGAACCATTATCTATGTCTAGCAACATAAGATGCTCCTTTTTTTCAGGCTGTCTTCATGAGTTCTGCGCACATTGTGCTTTGTATCTATGTTCCACAAATAGCTTCACTACCATATCTCACGGTCCCCCGGGCTCGATTGCCTGTCCACTCTGCCGGCATGGCATAATTTCTTTCGTTAAGCTTCCGGACACGAGGTCAATATGCAAGGATATTTCAAGAACAAGTTTGTCCTTGAATTTTTGCACTTGGTCGACTGAGGTTCCTGAACCCACCTTACTGGAAACCCCATTATGCAAGCCGGATTTCTTGTGTGCTCGGACCTCCCCACTCGGTTCTTCTTTCCGCTCACTTAGCTGCCAAAGTTTTCCATCTGTGAAACTCCGCCCAAGCCTTTGTATGGGAGCTTCGGACACTACTTGTTTGGTTCCAAGATCGATCAACCGTAACTTGAGGAATCAACTGGTTAGATGTTCAAGATCCAGCTTTAGGCGTTCCACTTCTCAGAATGAAGGGAGAAGGGGGTTATGCACTTTTAGCCAATCTATGGAAACTGGAAGCACCTGTTGAAGATTAATGTGATTCAGGTGCACATATAATCTACTTCTGCACGGTAACTTCTTAAATTTGATTTTTGTAAAAATGGTATATTATTGTCGTTGTTTTTGTTCAGAAGATGCTGATAGCATCTTTGGGGAAATTTTTTGTGTAAATATGTGGAAGCTGATAGGATTTCTCTAAAATCTCACTAGTTTATGCACTTGAAAGCATGATTTCTCTCTCTTTAGATCACTCTCTGTATGTAGAAAATTGCATGAGAGAAAATAAAAGAAGAGATCAATTGATATGAAATTCAACAAAGACGAAGAAAGTTGATGAGAAGATATACCATTAGATGTTACCTTTCAACACCGCTAGGATAATTTGGAGAGAAGAATTGGGCAATAAAATCGACAAGATCTTAATTTTTATTGTTTTTACATATTCTCGTATTGTCTAGTAGAGCAGTCACTTACTTTATAACGAGTCCTGTGTCGAGTCATCCTTGTAATGATTATAATTGTCCAATGTCGTGTGAGTAAATATGTTGATTAGGGGTGGGCACGGGTCGGTTCGGTTCTAAAGAGAACCGAACCGAACCAAAATTTTCGGGTATTTAGTAAATGGAATCGTCGGGTCCAAATATAATTATGGAACCGTTCGGGTTCGGTTCCGTTCAGTTCGGTTCGATTTGGTTCTGTACTATAATTAAATTTTTTAACATTTATAAAAATATTATATAAATACAATTAATGACACATTCAATGATTTTGAAATGTCATAAACTCGTAGACTACATTATTCAAATGATCGTTACGGTCAAAATTTCAGTTACAGGAGGTCACAGCTTCGATCGGAGGTCACAGCGTCGGTCGATGATTGTACAAGTTTTGGAATGTCAGCAAGGTTGCGAGAGTCGAGATAGCGTTATGCACTTTAGTGTAGGTGTTTAGGGTTATTTAGTGGGTTGGATCTTGTTAGGCTAAGAAATGAGACAATAAAAGGAGTAATTGGGCCAAAAATTAAAAAATTAGAAATGAAACAAATTATTGGGCCAAAAATTTGGATTTAAAAATTGTTAATTTGTTTAGAAAAAAGTAAAATTAAAATAATTTGATTTATTCAATATAAAAAATAAATTAGAAAGATTCGGTTCTTCGGTTCTTGGTCTAGAATCGAGAACCGAATCGTATCCGTCGATTTTCAATACAGATAGCCGTTTGGGTATTTAATTTGACAAGAACCGTCGGGTTCGATTTGGTCTGTCAGTTCGGTTCAAAAAATTTGCCCAGCCGTAATATTGATTAAGATTATCTTTGGGGGAAAAAAGTGACGCGTAGTATATTTAGAAATAAATAATCTATTTGAAAATGAATTGGACTTGGTTTAAGTTAATAAATTAGCCATCCAACGCGTACTCTATTGACTACAAGAAATCCACTCCACGTGATCATAACACCACCTTGATATTAATCTCCCTCAATCATGATAGTTGTTTGTTATTCTATCAATCTAGCTTTAATATCTCAACAAATCACTCTTTTGGTAGTTGAACCATCGCATTCGGTCAAAACAATTTATGATTACAAGTGTCAAAATATGTTGAGTCGTCTATTTAAAGTTCCCCCAATCTGAATGGACGGCCATGTTACCATGAATATGCTGTCATTAATTTTGATTATAGACGTGAAGGATCATTTACATACAAAAACGATAATCAATGTGGAGACGTAAGCGCTGCTCAACCTAATAAAGTTCACCTTTTATGATGTAGCTCCAAGACTTAGGACCTCGTTTATATTTTTGAAAAGTCAAAAACTACTTCTGAAATAAAGAAGTTACTTTTGAATCCATTTGGATGATTTTCTAAAAGTATTTTATTTGACTAGAAGAACTTTAAAAAAATTGATTTAAATAATATTCTCGTGGAAGTAGAAACTTTGTCAACCATACCCTTCATGTCGACATCTGTGTCCACCTCAACCCCAAGCAAAAGTCTCTCGATCTCCAAAACTTAGACAATGGATACTGCTAAGATCCGAACAACGTGGCAATAGTCAAAAGCTGAAACACCAAACCCTCTGATTAATCCTGGTAATGAAGTAGTTGAGATTAAGTTTGACAGATTTTCAGTTTCCAAATTAAAGGTGGGGACACTTAAATTTCTCTTGCATTCACATGTACATTTATGGAATCTTGGGTCCTATAATTTAATTTTTGGCTTTTAATATTAATAATAACATTGACATTGGTGAATTGCCACCATTATTTTCAGAAACTTTTGACAATATAAGATGTTAAGCACAAGGGTCAAGGAGTTGTTAAATGGCAGGTTGGTTAGATGATTAATAAGGGATAATTTTGCTTACACGCCTCTTGTTTAATGCGGTTTACCTGGTTGGTATGATTTGTAGGCTATTGCGTCAGTCCGAAAGTTTACCTAGTACAAACCCAAAAGGAAGCGACTGCGGGTTCCCCGTCATAAAAAAAAAAAAAAATGATTAGTGGTGTCAAAATGGAAGAATTAGTCCAAGTTCTTTTTAGCTTTTCAATAAAAAAGTTAATATTATTCGAAACATATGAAAATTTATTTATTAATATAATCCGACCAAACATGTATTGCATTGCTCTATATAGGACAAATAAGTTGGCATGTGTTGATGAACAAGTGATTTTATTGATTGTTACTTTTTGTACGTTTATTTACTAAAAGTCAATGAATGTGAACAAATATAATTTAACATCTATCATAGTAGAAGTCGAAGTCACGTGGGACTAAATGGAATAATGTTTGATGAACAAATTTGTTAGCCTTAAATTTGTCTGGAAATTCACTAATTATCAGATCTTACATGCGAGTACTTTTGTTTTTGGGGGACGAGTGAGGGGTGTTGGATATGTATGTCTGATTTGATATACAACACACCTTTGATTAAGGTATTTTTTTTTATTACTTTTCTCGACATATCTTTATCCGTCGTCAAGAAAAATAGTCAAGAAGTCACTTTTAAACCTAACGAAAATCTTTGATAAAAAAGTTGTTTTCGAATTGAATAAAAAGGAAGCGTCGCATCTATTAAAATATTTGTTTTCTACATAATTTTGTATATGGTAATAATATTATTTATTACCAGAACGACAAATACTTGACTCTACATTGCAAAAAAAATTTCTTTTTGTAACCAGTAACATTATTAAATTTTTTTTTATATATATAGCTATTTTGCTAATGACAATAAACTTAAATAAATTAAGAAAATTATAAATATATAAATTGGAATTATAGAACCCTTGAATTATTCCAATGAAATATTTTCTTATAACTCATGTATCAGTATTGGGATTGCATCATTTATAGGGTTCATAGGCTTAAAAGTCAGACATGGAGACTTCTATTCACTTTGAGCAGTGTGCCCTAAACAGTCTGGCTTTCAAAATAAAAACAATTAAGGTAAAGACAAAAGAAAAGTCCAAGTTGATTTTATTTGTTTGTTCATGAAGCTCGATAAAGACAAAAATATGTTTTTATTTTTACAAAATGGAATTTTTTATAGTAAAAAGGAAACTCAATTGGATTTATTTATTTTTAATTAATTTATTGAGAATTACGAAAACACGATATGTTTGCTAATTACTAATTAATACCTAAATTTGTTAGAATTTATACATCTTATACCACTTTCTTATAAGATGTATGGGCGATGCCGATAAGTGGTACCACTTAGATTGTGGGCAATCTTTCATGTGGAGTATGAGCTTAGATCGCGTGAAAAATTTATGACTATTTCTTGAGACATAGTATGTTACACAAAAGTACATGTATTTTTATTGTTCTTATCATACATTTACAATTACCCATCTGGAGGAGTTACTCAATTTGTGTTATGACACGTTAAACACATTGTTGTCAGTTGACCAAGAGAAATGAATTCATGAAAGAGAACGGTGTATGAGTCCTTTAACCTATGGCGCAATTTGGAGGAATAATCAAATTTTCTTCAAGCGCTTGATCCAATTATTTTTAAGAATTCATATGTACTTAGCATTAATATTGTAGATATCTCAATGGAGATAACTACTTGTGCAATTACTTGTTTTTCCGTCCCTATTCAACAAATTAGACACATAAACAATTAATTTGTTAATTTGTTGGAGTCGAACAAATCGGCAAAACTCTCTCAGCGATATTCATCATCTTTGATTCAAATATTTAAAGTTTAATATAAACTTGACTTTCGATCCTCAATATATAGGTTGGTGTAACATTACCCCACATGAAGTCCCCAAGAAAGAAATCAATTTTTTGGTTATTATCACTATAGAGGCTTAGATATAAGGCATGGATCAATTATAATTATGACAAAAGTCAACTATACTATGACTTTTAGCTTCAAATTTTTGGGTATTGATATAATTTTAAAAAAGTTATTATCGCAAAGACATAAAGTGGGAGATCCTTCTTCTATGCGGGTTTTGGTTCCATTGCTGGCTGCTATTTAGTGGCACAAAAAGTCAAGCACAAAGGCAGAGAACCCATGAATATATTGATTTTGCTAATCGAACATCAAAGTTATACATAACGAATTACGTAATATGATATTGAGGAAAAGTTAACTGAATTTTAAACTAACAAATAGTAGAGTAGCATGTGATTTTATGTAACCCATTATATAATCCCTAATATATACGTAGCAAGATCGTGAATATATGCATGAGAAATGCAAAAAAAAATTCACTTCAAGAAGATGGGGTCCACTCAAGAAACACTCACATTGACCTAATTGTTTTTGTCCACTGATCAATTTTAAACTTATTTAAAATTAACTTTCTAAAAAGTGGGTAAAAGTAAGTTACTTTTAAGCTTAACAAAAACATACTTTTGACTAAAGCTTGAAAGTTGCTATTAACTTTCACTTTCTTTTTTAATTTATAGCATATTTAATTGTGTTTGAAAAGCGTTTTCTCTAACTTTTAGTTACTTTTTCCCTGAACTGCTGTGATGTTGAGAACAATAGCTCGAAAAATTATTTCTAAACACGTTCACACATCCTCTAGCCAAGCGTTTTTTGAATCTTGAATTTACTTCTTGTTAAAAACATATTCAAAAACAGCTTTTAAGTGTTGCCCAACATTCGCTAACCTAATATGTCTTGTTTTCAAGAAATTTGTAATCAATTTCGTGAATCCTTTTTATCACTCCGATTAATATGGCTTTCAAGCATTGTCCAACGTCCACTAACCTAACATGTGTCTTGTTTTCAACAAATTTGTAATTGGCTACTTAAATCTTTCTTTATTATTATGTTTAATTCAACATGTCTTGTACCAATAAATTTATAATTGACTACGTCAATATTTTCAATCAATTCGTTTTATACGGCTCTAAATAAGAACCTTGCTACATGTACACAATGATGTACACTTTATCACGTGATATTATCCTATTGGACAGTTTAAATTTCAAAAAGTTTTTTCTTTCAATTGACACTTGACAACAATGCAAGTGTTAATTAAAGTGTCAAAAATCAGTGTACAAATAACAAAATTCTTTAAATAAAGACTTTCTTCAATGTTGAATGGAATTTGAATTAGAATGGGGTAGAAGCATTGTAATAAGAATGGGATCGGAAGGGGAATTTTTTTTTTTTTAAATAATAAACTGAAAAATGACTAAAAATGCAGTGGAAATGGCTGTTTGAGTTCACATTTATTGCGCCCCGTTTGGCCCCCATTCTATCCAAATTCTAATGTGTGGTTGAAAAAGAATGAAAAGTTTTTGATTTGTGTGTAATATTATTTTATAAAAAATTATGTGGTTGAAAATGAGCGAGAGAAAAAGAATAAAAATGAGAATGGGGGCCAAACAGAAAAGTAAATGATTACATTAAAATTAAAATTTAAGTGATATTTATGAAAAGTATGGATAAATAAGTTGATGAAAATTGCAAATCCCACTAATAAATGTATGAATAAAAAATGTATTTGATGAAAAGTTTCACTTACCAATAATTTACTTTTTCAATTAGGCTCCTTAAATGTGCTTTGGGGTTGATGAAATGGGGTTTTGGAAGTCAAACCAAAAAGGCCTTGCATTTGATGAAATCATAAATAGTCACCTTCACAGCATGCAGTAATTATATTTAGAAATAATGAGTGCCATTTTTTGTGCTAATTGGATCCAATAATAATATTGCTGATTTGTAAATTTATTGCTGCAAATTCAAATTTTCAACCCTCTGTGCATCACATTTACTCCTTTCTCCTCTGTAAATTTGACTGCGCAGTTTTTTTTTATTTTTTATTTTTTATTTTTTAATGAACGGGATGCCCCCTTGAGTCTTTACCAAATGGCCGGCTTAAATCTCACTACATTTTTTTTTTTTTGGCACCCTAATTATTTGATAAATTTCTTCTAAGAAAACCAGCCAAGATTGTCTTTTTAGTCAAATGAGACACTGTTGCAACAGATGATATATAAGTATTAAGCTTCAGTGTGGTTGATTTTTCTCAAGAAAATATGGATTTGGCTCTCGAAATCAAAGAGAAAGGGTTTCTTTCTCCATCCCAACAGCCTTACTTTCTCATTCAGCCACCTACACCTCCTTCTTTCAGTGTCGTTCATACAGGTGGGTTCAATTTGAACAACAAGGTGAGTCCAAGTATATTGCTGATTATTATAATCCTTGCCATTATTTTCTTTATTTCTGGTTTGCTTCACCTTCTTGTTAGATTCCTATTGAGACCTCATAATAGGGATCCTAATGAGTTAGAAAATGTGACTGTCCTACAAGGCCAGTTGCAGCAACTCTTTCACTTGCATGATTCTGGTGTTGATCAGTCTTTTATTGACACCCTCCCTGTATTCAATTACAAAGAAATAATAGGAGTGAAGGATCCATTTGATTGTGCTGTTTGTTTGTGTGAATTTGAGGCTGAAGATAAGCTTAGGCTTCTACCCAAGTGCAGTCATGCCTTCCATATGGATTGTATAGATACTTGGCTGTTATCTCACTCCACTTGCCCTCTTTGTAGAGCAAGTTTGATTCCAGACTTTTCGCGAAAAAGCAATTGTTCTCCAGTTGTCCTTGTTCTTGAATCTGGAAGTGAAAGTTCAAGAGAGATTGTTTTGGATAGGGAGGGTGGATTAGACACCAGTAATTCAGTTTCAAGAGTGAATTCTCATTTGAGTGTTCATTGTGATGATGAATTTAAACAATCTCATGAAGATCAATTGCCTAACTCTTGTGAAATTCAATCAAAGGATGACGGCAATCAGAGATTAGTTGTGGGTTCAGGAGGAAAACTTGTCACGGTAAAGCTTGGGAAGTTCAAGAATGTTGAAGGTCGAGGTGAAGGTGAAGGTGAAGGTGAAGGTAGTAGTGATAGTAGTGCTGATGCAAGAAGGTGCTCCTCCATGGGGTCTTTTGCTTATGTAATGGATGAAAATTTATCGTTGCAAGTTTCCATTAGAACCCCTATGAAGAAAAAATCGAGCAAGAAACCTAATTTGCCATTGACACCAGGTCATAGGCTAGCATTGTCTGAATGTGGATGTGATTCAAGAAGAGAATTTGGTGGTTTTGAAGAATTTAGGATTGGTGAAATTCAAGTAGATGGCAATGATAGTAGTATCACCAGTGGCAATGACAGAAAGGCCTTTGGGAAAAGCAAGAGGGAAAGCTTTTCAGTGTCAAAGATTTGGCTAAGGGGAAAAAAGGATAGGCCTAATGCAGCCACAGTCGACTCATCTAGGCGCGCGTTTTCATTCCGGTTTCCAGGGAACCAGAACATGATGGCTACTGACGAGCTGAAGCCCAAAAACGATGTTCATGGTGCTAGGAGGATGATATCTGAACTCGACACCAGTAGGTGGGGAGAAATTGAATTGGGTTGCCATATTGACCAGAGATGTAACATCTTGGATTCTCAAGAAAATTCTCCATCTTTTGCAAGGAGAACTCTTCTTTGGTTAATGGGAAGACAAAACAAGGTTGTTAACTCATCTTTTCCATCCAATGTTTAATTTTTTGTTTTCCATCTTGGTACATTTTATTTTGTAGATTAAAGGATACAAAGACTTCATTATGAAGAAAATCAAAAACAAATTCAAAATGTTTGTTATTTTGAGTGAATGAGATGATCATCTTTTCCGAAATTATCATGATTCATTCTTTATTTTCCACGTCTTAGTGTTTCCTTGTAGGATTCAGTTGTTTTGAATTTCTTGTGTCTTGAATGTCGAAGACATAATTTAAATAAGTTAATCCTCTTTTTAGTCGCTTGAGTTTGTAGATAAGATGGTTAAGTATGATATGCAAAGTCAAAAGATCTTAGTTCAAATTTCAATACCACGTGTTTATAATGATACGCATAAGAAAGCATGATTCAGTATAATAACATAATTAATCACTATAACAATGATGACCTAAATGTTTCATTACTTTGTATCATCATTGGTAGATATCGATTACTTCCTTCAATATATATATATATATATATACACACACACACACACATGTTTGTGTTGTTGGGATATAATGACTTAAAGACAACGAACTTCAATTTTCCCATGTTACATGCCATGTGAACACTTAAATTTTTTAGTCACAACCATTATAAATTTTGTTTTTGGCATTTATTTGTGACCTGTCTGCACAACTGGCATTGTCTAACATGTTCAAAACATTAAAATTTTCATTATTCTTTGCATTATTTTTTCCCCTTCAATGTAATTTACATATGGCGTATGATGAAATTTGACAAAAAAAAATGCCAAGTCAATCTTCCATTTTTAAGACGAATAAAGTCATTCAACTCCAACAGTACTTAGCACCAATCTAACAATCAATTAATTGATTACACATCTTAAAGATAACTTAAATCTTTTCATTTGAGATATCCAATTATTTAAGAACACTGAATGGATAGTTAGACTGGTGCTCAGCATTACTCGTTTAAGACCTCCAATGCATATTTGAAGTCGTAGTAAGATGATCTCAATAGATCTTCGAAGTGATTGACCAAAAAGGACGAGATTCAAATTCAGAACCCCATTTTCTTGACGTAAAACTGTAACGAGGGATTCATTTAAAATTTCTTAAAGTTTTTGAGAAAAATTGCAGAAAATTGCCAAACATTTGCATATGATTGATGGTATTTCTTTATGTGGATATGAGTCAGTAGAATTGATTGGACACAGAGAGACATTAATGGCTAATGTTATTACAATCACGGGTGACCGTTGAGGGCTGCTGTCTGCTGTTACATATATGACCTAACCCTACATCTTATACTCGCCCCAATTTAACATCTCTCGATAAGTGCTAGTTTAATCTTAAAATATAACTTTTTTTGGCCCGACGGTTTCTAGATTTGAATAGAGGTGTAAACCGAGCTGCATACTTTTATAGTCGAGCTCGACCAATGAATTATGAGGCTGGTTATGTAGGGAGGCATGCTTTTACGTGCTAAGCCATCTAGAGTTCGATGCCTCTAAATTTGAGTCACTTATAGTATGAACCAAAAAAATCTGAATATTACTAATATCTGCGATGGTACCACAAATGACGCTATCGAGGTAAATATGTACCATATCTTGATTTTTGATGTCCTATTTTATAGGTTGGACCAACTATAAATACAACAACTATAGATACACAATTAGATACCAAGTACTCGTAATAAAGTTTTTCAAAGTTAACAGCTAGACCATGATGTAATGGGCATTATTAGGTCCTCCAACATAACTCCCCACGCCTTCCAACAATTGGAAATAGATTCGTGCCCCGAATTTAGCCTTGAAAATTCATAGGTGGAATATCAGTTGCCATTGATCGACCGTGATGCTCCCCAAATTGAATTATGATAATGGAAACAAATCTATAGTTGGCTTTCAAAACGATGATGCCCATATAAGACAATTCAGCGAAAGAGTTAGACCTTGATAAAACTTATGATCCTTCTTGATTTGAGGAAGATGAATGAATACATAATTGCCTGAGGGGGTCGAGATGGTTTGGTAAAGGAAAGTTGTTTGGAAAGTGCGAACAGAAGTTCAAGACCTCCATGTACTTTGAAAAATGAAGGAGACGTGTGAAATCATAGTAGGCTCAAAGTTCTTGCTATCTTTAAGGATAAAAAGCAAGCATACATAGCCAGAAGCCCACTGCCTACAAACCTATCAAGCTTCATCTTTTTATTCAGAAGAATCACAAGAGCCCATAGCAAGCCCATTATCAAAAACCCAATAGTCTCAAAAACCGAATCCTCTGCGTGGATTGTACAAGAACCTGGATGTGCGGCCCAAGTTGAGAAAGTCAGTGATAAGCCCAAGCCCACAAGTGTGTTGAATATGGGCCCAGCATAGCAACCAGATATGGCTAATTGGGCTCCACGTGGCCCACCGTTCTTGGCCAGTGATACATTGGAAACCAAGTCACCAAGAGAATTTCCCCATGTCAAGACCGTTAGCCCCAGAATGGAATGATTGATGCCTAGTATCAGACCAATTGAAACCAATAGGGAAATCAATTCTTGGGCCAAAATATATGTCCAAAGTATGCTCATCAAGAATCCTAATGCAAGCCATAAGAATAAACATTTTCTTGGAGGACTTAGCCTAGCAGTAGTGTAAAATGCAAGAATCCCTAAAGCAATTCCAATTGACGATCCCACAATTGCATAAATCAGAATTTGTTGTTTTGATGTGTTAAATCCCCAAAAGAGGGAAAATAGAAGAGGATCTAATGTTATTGAAACAACTGCAAAATGGCTTAGACCATTTCTCTTGCGAAACTAGTGGAATTGTTAATCTTCTTGGCAAGTAAAATGGCAACTCAAGAATGTACGAAAGAGTTTTACCTTTGTGATCAGTTAAAATATGGCTCTCATTAGCCATGAATAGTAATAAAGGCGCGTTCGAGTGGGATGATCCGTTGGGATTTTCTTTGGGAAAGTTCGTGGTTAAAGGTAAAAGTGCTGATGGAGATTCATCTGAGTTTTCTGCTAGATTTTCCTCCTTAGGACACATGAAAACGACGAACACATATATCAAGTACAAAGAAAGGAGAGAAAGAGCACCCCACAGATTGATTTTGCCCATAATGAGAATCCCTAGTAGACAAGAAAGGCAAAAGAGTAAGAACACAACATTTGTAACGAAACTAGACCTACTGATTTTTCTGCCATGTTTGCTGACAGAAATGTTTATAATTCCAACGACAACGCTAGATACGAAGAATTCACCACCCAATATGCTATTTAGGCCTATATCTCTTGTGCCTTCGCTCGAAAAGGAAATTATACTAGAAAGAACGTCTGGTGCTCCATTTCCTAGAGAAAGAAGGGTGATTCCAGCCAAAGTTGGGGAAAGTTTAAGAATATCGGATAAGCCCTCGAGTGAAGAGCAGAAGTAATTGCTTGCTGTATCACCTAGTAAATAGAATAGGATTACAAGCCAAAAGGCAAGTGAAGCCTGGCTAAATTTGCAATAGAAGATCTGTAGATAGGGAATGTAGCCTCTTGGTTGGCATTCTTTGTGGGATTTAACATAGTAACATTTTTCTTGCTTGACAGTGTATTCTTGAAGCCCGTTGCAGCCAATATCGTCGTCAATTGTATTGTAAATAGGGTGATTCAACCATCTTTGGTTGTTTGAATTACTAGAATTTGAAGTGGGGAATTGTGATATGAAACAAAAGAGGAGAAGAAGAAATACTAGGTTTAGAAGGATACTAAGCGATTTGGTTTCATACATGAACCGGAGCCCTGCCATTTAGCAGAAAACTGAAAAGGGGGAGGAAAAAATGGATATATTCTATCGTCCATCCAATATTAAATAAATATGCATAATGTTACAAGAGTCTAACAATATGATAACATTAAAAGAACTGCAGAATTGATGAGTGTGTGGAACGTAATCATATTATAAACTTATCCTCTCGACCATTAAAAAAAATTGTATTCTCCTCTGTAGGAAAACCTGCAACGGCAAGCTATAACTATGTTTGCGCTTAGCTCATTCTCTGATTTCCTTCTCATTTATTATTACTCTCTTAAATAGGAAAAACTAGACTGAGAATCATAGTTCTAGTTTATGGTTCAAGGTTTTTAACAATAGGGATCAGTTTGTGATGTGTATTTACGTTTGGAGTTGTCATTTTTGGCACATTCAGTTTGGATCAAGAAAAGACTTCCCCCAGTTGGGAATAGGCATTGTCCTAGTTGTGCCCAAGAGATGAGGATGAGAACTGACAAAAAAGGTAGAAATAGCTGACTACAAGGCAAGTAAATGTTTTAGCCTTGACAAGGAGGTAATAATGTGCATGGTTCCGAACAAACTTCTCAACAAGAAACAAAAACCAAATTGATTGGACGTTGTACAACTTGAGCAATCCTAAACTAAAAAGGAGTCAATGATCCGGGGGAGGTCAAATTCCAAACCCTTTTTCTTGAATAAAAAATTGAGGTATTTTGGAACACATATAGATAGCAGTCTTGTGTGGTTAAAAGTAAGTTAAAACAACTCAAACTCATTTTTAGTTCCACTAATAAAGTCGTTGTTAGTTAAAAGGGGAGGAGAGAGGGTAGCCTTGGGGGTACACTTAGCTCTTTATTTTTGTTTAGGTTCTTGAAATTCTCATTCGCTCTTTTTAACGTGACGCATAGTAGATGAATGGGTTCTATAAAGAATTCTAACTCCACAAAACAACGCATTATCTTATGATAAGGTAGCAATTGGAAAACTAGCAAAGTATAATAGTTGACCTACAAAATAAAATTAGAAAATGGGATTCTTGACCATAGCTAACAGACTTGCGATATGGATTAGTTAAGGGGGGAAAATGTTATATTTTATATTCTTATTATTCACAACGTGGATAAAGTATGAGACATATTCTCAACATCAAAACAAGTGAAACATGTTTTTTCATCTCGTAATCATCTCAATCTGTTGGTCGACCACCACAAGGTATGACCATGGAAGTAATTAGAAAGAAAACTATCAATTCGATAGTTTTCCAAGAATGTTGAGCTAAGCCAAAATACTCTTCAGGAGTTATCTATTTAACTACATCCTCCTTGACATCATTGTATCCATGTTGTGAAACCACACATCTTTCAAATATGTAGTGTGACTCTTCTGAGAAATAACTTCACGTTTAGTCGAAAATCATAAAGCGCAACCTTTAATCCTAATCTTATTTTTCATCATTAATAAACAGTAAAGAGGACGCAATACAAATAGTAAAGATGTCCTATTTGCATTCTATGAATACCATGGCAATCGTTTTTGCTTAGAAGCAGAAAATAAAGCAATTTGCGAAAGGCTTAAGATTATATTTTCACCTTGGTTACAGTCATGTTTGGACAGAAGCTGACTCACTTATCTCAATTAAGCTGGTAAATTAATTAAATACCAACTTTAAGAAATCCTGGATAAGGCAATTGGAACTTTAATGGATTTTTTTGAACTTGTAGTTAAAAAAAAAAAAAAAAAAAAAAAAAGAAAAAAAAATTTTTTTTTTCTTTTTTTTTTTTTTTTTTTAAAAATTAAAATTTAAAAAAAAAAAAAAAATAATTTTTTTTTTCGTTTTTTTTTTTTTTTTTTTAAAAATTAAAATTTAAAAAAAAAAAAAAAATAATTTTTTTTTTCGTTTTTTTTTTTTTTTTTTTAAAAATTAAAATTTAAAAAAAAAAAAAAAATAATTTTTTTTTTCGTTTTTTTTTTTTTTTTTTTAAAAATTAAAATTTAAAAAAAAAAAAAAAATAATTTTTTTTTTCGTTTTTTTTTTTTTTTTTTTAAAAATTAAAATTTAAAAAAAAAAAAAAAAAAAAAAACGTAAAAAGTAATTATTATTATTTTTTTTTTAAGAATGTACAGTTGAAGATGAAAAAAAAAGAAGAAGGTATTTTTGATAAAATCTATTTCAAACGAGAGCTGGTCAACTATACCTTCCAATAGTAGCGTGGAATCCCTCGCAGACACAAAAATCCGCTACAGTTTAAGTGGATAGAAAGGTACCCCGCAGATCCCAATAGTTAAGGCTTCCATTAATCAACACTTGGTTAGGAGAATTCTGTAGAGATAATGACAATGGCGTCTTCTTCAGCATTGCTTATTTTTAATAAAGGCCTCTTGCTTTCCACGCGGCAATTATCTTCTTCGAATTTTCATTCTTCTTCTGTTTTTATGTAAGTTTTCGAATTACTCAGTTGTTGGATTTCTTCTGTTTCTTGATTTTGTTTTATTTTTTACGTCTTTGCAGTTTTGTAGGTAAATTGTAAGCTCTGCTGGGCATGAAATCTTCATAATCAGTCAATTAGGGACACAGCTGTGATTTTTGTATTTTCCTTTCTAATTGAGAAAAGAAAGGGTATTTACTGGGAGTTTGGGTTCTTTTTTGAATTCTGAATATGTAGAAATTTTTCTTTTTTTTTCTTTGATTGGGGTGGGTAATTACAATTTATTTCAAGATTTCAGAATTAACTTGCATAAGTAATGATGAAATTGTGGATTCTCTTTAAGAGTTGAGAATAAAGGCTTAACTCTTCACTAAACTTGCATTTAGCTTCCTCTTGAAGGACTATGAGTATCAAGTAAAGGGTTTCTTCGCTCAATTCGTGGTATCGCACACCTGTCGAACATCGACACTTCTCGAACACTTATCATGATATTTTTATTTCTCTATCAGAAATATTATAAAATTTTAATTCAAAGTAAATATTAAATAACAAATAGTTAATCATAATTATAAGCTATCAATAAGAAAAGTTAATAATAAGTATAAAACTAAATTTATATTATGTATATGAAGAATTTATAGAATTTAATCAAGGAGCTGCGACATATCGTGTCGATACTTTTTTGAAAAATTTCGTTGACGTATCCGACCTCTCACATGTCTGTGTAGGTGTATGATAGGTCCTAGGAGATTAATATACTTTCCTATGCGTGTTTGTTAGTTGAAGAACTGAAATTTCTAATATTTAAAATGAAGAGTAAGGGCTGTCAAAATAAAACATTGTGATCTAGCATTTTGGAGTGAATTTATTGCACTGTATAAGAAGGGAATTTCTCAAAGTTCTTGGGTGCAAAGAACTCGCTTTTACAAGAATGTCTCTCTTGAATTTTTAACATGGTGCAGAACATGTCTTGTTGTTAAGAGTGACAGAGTTTTGCTGAAATCTCAAATGGGCGATCAGGTCTGAGAGGAATGGTGGCATCTTGATTTCTCGATTTGAATAAACTTGTTTTTGTATTTATAAAACTTAAGGAATCATATCAATATCCATTTCTGGAATTTTAGACCATAATCATGCTTTTTAGGATTTTACATGCTTTTTCTTACTCTTTTAGTCAAGATTCCATCGATTCATTTGTAAGAGTTTGTTTCTATCTATATTGTTCTGTAAGCTCATGTAATGCAAAGTATAAGTACAGAATATTATAAGTGTGTAAATTGCTTTATTCAATTAATATTCCAACTTCTCTCTAACTCTGCTCTTCATTTTTTATTTTTTTTCAGATGGGGATCAAAAAGAAACCAAGATGTGAGATTGATATCTCAAAGAACAAAAAGTCAGGAAATTCGAGTCTTAGCAAATCCAAATGTATGCATCACTCAAGGCTTCCACATGAATAACATTATATTGGTTTGAATGTGCTCAAAGATGTTTTAGGTATGTGATTAGTGATATTTGACTATCGTGTACGTAGTCACAGTTAGAATCGATTACTTAAAAACACGCTCCATTTAGTTCTAGACTAGTGATGTTATCTCTATGTAAAATAAGAAATTATTTTCATGATGTGAACGCACAATTCTCTCTTTGCCAAAAATACCCATCCACAATCTTGAATAGAAACAGAAAAAGATTTTTGGACCTGGGAAAACATTATCGACTATTCTCTTCTAATTTTCATTGATCGGATTGGTGGCAAGGTAAGTCTCGTGATCACAAAATGTCACTGTGCAGCGTGCACAAACTAGCTCATGAGCTCATAGACATATGGTCCGTCCGCAATGCATATTGGCCTCTTTCCTATTTGTGTTGTAACCTCTGATTCTGTACTTTTCTACTATTTTAAACTATTGAAAGTTGTTTCCTATGCAAAAGCAGATGGTGTTTTAATTAAATTTTAGTGCTTAAGGAAATGTTTGTAGACATAAATATGCACTAGAAGTAAAATGATTACATTGTTCAAATGTCTGCTATCACCGCAGTAGCTTAGAATGGAGATTTTCTGCTACTTCCAGCACTTCAATATTTTAAATTGTCAGATAGTGCTGTTAAAATAGTTTTATGTAAGTTGTCTTGCTCCAATTTTTGGGTATTCCACCGCGGAAGAATTACTATTTTCTAATTATAAAATCTTATTTCCTTCTTTCATTATTTCTTCTACTTTATTTTATAATTGTGTAATGGGTGATCTAAGTATTTTATTATTGTTTTTTCTTTTTCACTGTCCAATTGTTTCCCATTCAAAGGCTGCTGTTATATTATCATATAGACTTTTATCTTGTATAGAAGATATATGCTATAGTTTTTTCTTACGATGTAGCTATTGCCTTGCTTCATGTATTGACAAATTTGATTGCAAATGAAGAAACCGCTTATTTAAAGTTTTAGCAGCATTTACCTAATTAGTTTGGACTTCATTCTTTCTAAATAAGGTCGTGCAGATTATAAATTAACCATTCTGATATGAATATTCCGCTGAAAACCTGGAAAGTGCTACCTCGAACTATTTGTTTGTTGTGAAATTTAATTATGGTAAATATGTTTTCTTCACTGTTGGCCAAAGATAATTTTACTATATTTCTAAGCTATCAGCATAAACTCAACACGTGTTAATGTGTGGGTAGTCTTTGTTTGTTGACTTTTTATAATTGGGTACTTCATCACTCCTTCAGCATTCGTTCTGCAAAAATCTTTTGTATGCATTTCTCTTCCATTAACAAAGGCATCCTTCTTTTATTTTAAATAGGTATCTCCAGATAGAAGAAATTCAAACAAAGAAGTGATCATGGTTGATCCCTTGGAAGCCAAGCGATTAGCTGCAAAACAAATGGAAAAAATTAAAGCTAAAGATAAATTCAAAGTAAGGTGGATTTATGTTTTCGTTATTATGTTGTTGCACTTTGTGGAACTTTTAAATGACAAGAAAAGTGATGCCGTAATGAATCTAAGCCCCCTTTTGGCCCCAAATATTTCAAATTATAATGGGTGGAATAGTATTTTTTTGGAGAATGGGTTGTTGAAAAAGAAGGAAAATGTTTCGATTTACGTGTAATATTATTCTATGGAAAATTATGTGGTTGAAAATAGGAGAAAGAAAAATAAAATTTAATTTAATGGTGGTCAAACGGGGTCTAAAGGACTTGACTTCCATTAAAAAGCCTTGTCATTATCATATCATGAACATGATTGCTGACTTATTTGTATCTATTCAAACAAACATGACGTTTCCCTAAGTTGCAGAGATATTCTTGGAATTTGGTATTGTTGCTTCTCTTATGATTTCATAATTTGTGAAAAGATGGCATCTTTCTCCCCACTCAATTCCTAATTTGAGATTGAACCACTAAATTATACGCAACTCAAACTAACTGCTTTTTTAATGTAAGCATCTGATTAATTTTAGCTAATCTAGAAAGAAAGTTCAAAAAATGGAAAAATGACAATAACCTTTGGATCTTTCAGTTATATAGCAATACATTGTCCGTTCCATACTCTTTCGACAGTCTTGTGATATTGTGCTGTAATATTCTTTGGCAGACCTTCCTGGTTTTGGTGTTCTCTCGATACATTGAAATTCAATTGTCAACACCCTATGCTTATTGATTTACCTCGACTGGACTTGACTTAGGTAGTTTTAAAATGAGAAATTTACCAACCCCTTCTACAGCCACCTCTCTGTTCCTCTGGCTCTGCCAACATGTAATTTTTGGAGTTTGAACCAAGTTAATATGGTTAGATACTGGGTTATCATCACTATGAAGGGAAACAGGTGGTGCATCTTTTCAGTTTTCACTGTAAATTTATGAACTTTTTTGGGTCCATGACAGAGAGAGCATGCATTTGATGATATGGATTAGATAGTACCAGACTATAATGAAAAAGATAAAGAATCAGAAATTTCGTTGATTATAATGCCGTGTCCCTCTTTTATATTGAATACCAAACATGCCTGTAATTGTTAGTGGGACTCTCACCCTGATAATTATACTGGCCCCTTCTAAATTCACTCTTTAGGTATTCATATTAAAGCTGTGGAGCGATTACGTGCAAATGTTACACTGTCCTATTATTTCTTCATGAGGGAGGACCTGAGACAATATTGAGAATATGCATAGGATAAATTTTACATTCCATGATCTCTGGCTTACTTATTGCTGCTACAGAAACGACGTCAAATTGAAGCAATTAATGGTGCATGGGCTATGATTGGCCTTACAGCAGGATTAGTCATTGAAGGCCACACTGGAAACACCATTTTGGCTCAGGTAAATTTACTACAAAGGTTATAAACTGAAAGTTATTATGCAGTTTTGGTGAAGTTTAACAAGTTACCGTCTTTGCTTTTTATTTTTTAATTGTGACAGCTGGCTGGATACTGGACTGCTTTTATTGGTTTTTTCGTGAGATAGGCTTTAGTGCAGAGCTTAGGCAACTGTGGAATTTTACTGAATGATTCATTGATATTGGAATCGTAAGATGTTTAAGATTAGCTTCATTCATCTCGAATTACTGCACTGATTTGGTTTTTCATTTTGCTTTCTTCAACGAACTTGTGTTATAGTGCAAAATCGATGTAATCTGACTGTTAACATCTTTAATGACGATATTTTATGATAATATAATGCCCTTGAATGAATATGCCAGGAAGCATTACGAGCATAATAATTAGTACATGTTTGGTATGCAGTTTAGATAAAATTAGACAATATAAGAACAAGATTTTAGCTAGTATTAGATACTATGTGAACTTGGGTATCACTACCTGCTACTATGCATTTGTTGTGTCAAGTAGATCTCGACAAGACAATAGATAAATACGTTCCAAACCCCTCTTCTTTTAATCAAGTCTAGTCCAACATACTGAGCATGCTATTTGTTCTCATTTTTGTTAAATTTTGATTGATTGGATTTTAATATATTTTGAAAAATTCTGATCAGTCCATTTCCCATTCTAAGATAAGATCAATTTGTTTGTTTACTCTCAAGTGATTTATCATTGTAGTCTTCCCTTGTAATTCCGTTTCTTTTTGCTTTTAGTTTTCTCAAATATTTACCTATTGGTATAACCTAGAGAATAAGATACAGAAAGAGAGAAATGAAACTCTTGTATGTAATTTATTGAGGATTAAAGTTCCAAATTTATAGATTAAAATTAGGGTTGCAGGGTATGATGTTCATTCAAAAATAATTATTAATTTACACCAGCCCTTGAATAACTATCTACATAACAGTTGTCTTGTTGAAATCCTTGCACGAGAAAAAAAAACTATTGGGAAATAACTATCAAATTAAGTAAATAGAGTAAACTAATTGTAAAAGAATTTGGAGTATCAAGATATTGCCTCATTAAATTTGTATAAATTTATGTTTTTTCGAGAGCAATAATATATTATTTTTATAAATATTAATAAATAAGAAATTCAGCTCTTCAAGAGCAGCAAACTAATATTCGTTAAAAATATTGATTTAAAGGTTTGCTTGATGTTGAATAATATCTGAGTAATGCTATGATATGTCAGCACGGAACTTTTTTTTTTCTTTTTTAATTCCCAGCCCAGCCAATAGCCCATTAGCCCAATCAACACATACACCCACATCTAATTACAACCCATAATCCATTCCCCAATCCCACTGACCTTGATTGCGAAGGGTTTTTTTTTTTTTTTCCTTCGTAATATTGTTTTATATCTTATCATCATTAAATTCATGACAAAAAATTCAACGTTCGATTTCGATAAAATTGTGCCAGCACCAAACAAAAAAGTTGGCTCTGCCTCTGACCGTGATTACAACCTCAATTTAGGTGGCAATAAATGATAAGTTAAATAAAAATTGAAATTAAATAAGTTATTTAATTCTACTTGTCAATTAATGCTACGTTAGCGTCACCTAAACTGGAGTTGCAATCCAATGGGACTAAATAGCATTACTCATAATATATCTCTAATATCAATTAATATATTGATGATGAAATGACCATAGAGATTAAAATAACAAGTTGCACATGAGTCGTTCACCTTAATTTTAATGAAAGAAGTACTTGCGTGCCATTTTCACATTTATTGGGCAAATACATCATTGAAAATATGCTATTACTTTCTTGATTTTGCGATGTGTGAAAGTGGGCCAGATCCATGGACTACAGCGATAGGTTTCATTGTTGTATTCTTAGTGCTTTCTTGTTTGTCCACGACTGTGCTAACAAAAGTTGCTCATTTTGAAAAAAAGTAATTTTAAAAATTGTTTTTGACAAAAACAGGTAATTCGAAAGTTATTTCAGCTTACTTTAAGGCAGCCAAACATGAGCAATTTTAGTTAAATGGACTAATCTTAGTTCGTTGTAAGATTGTGTGTACGACAACACAATGAGCAAAATAACAATGATCTCGTGCGATATTTTATGGCATTTGTCGAGTTAAAATATCACATCAACAATTACAAGTATGAACTAGGGCTTTAAGTGAAAATAACAAACACGTATTTAATGAAGTAAATTCAGCAAATGTATGAAAAGTAATACCTAGTAGTTCGTACCATAAATGATCTCAATAATGTCTTTGCAACTAAGCGTTGTCCAAAATAACAATTGTCAATTAAGAAACTTCAAAAGGCATAATCATCATGTTACCAAGATTAGCACACAGTTGATTTTTTTGGTCGTTGAACTAAAAAAAAAAATAAATAAAAATAAATAAATAAAAAAAGGTTGAACCCCAACCTTAAGGGCCCCCACTGACCCTGCCCTGGGCCATCGTGGAGGAGGTAAATCACAGGATGTGCCTCCCAGGAGCCAGGGTGGAGAGCATATGGATAGGCCAAGGCTGTTAACCCATATGGTAACTCCCACTTGCAACAAAGTCAATTCCACCTTGCGGGGAATCGAACTCTGCACACTGCCGCGCTGAACCCTATCCGCCCTTCCCTTTGCTATTGGGAGATATGCCCTGGGAGCTAAAAAAAAATAAAAAATAAAAAAAAAATAACCTAGCTCTTGAAGTTGATGGACTCTCAACAAAAAGGTTACATCAAGGCTGCAACTCTATCATAAAGATTAAATACCATATTCTTTACCTTTTCAAGTGGGATAAACTTTATCATGTAGCCTTTCTATCTCAAGATGATAAGGGTTTGAATTATTGTAGCTTGTCTTTCCCCAGTTTTGAAATATAGGAATAGGTACATGAATAGACTTGTTAGTTATCTTGTTTTAAAAATTAAATGAGTACGCTATATTAAATGAAATTTTGTTTAACGATGGCAACGAGACAGGTTCGGACAGGGCAACCGCCTCCACCCCCACCCCATCGGGTAAGTTCTCACCCTGTACCCACATTGTTATCCATTTAAGGCGAGCCGAGGCCCTTGCCCAGTTTAATACCCATTTAATTTTTATTTTTTTTTAAGATTTTGGTAATTCATTTTATAGGCAAGACGGGACAGGATGGGATGGGGCCCTTGTTACCCGTACTTGCCCCCATCCCCAACCCGAATACCCAATTAAGAGCGGCAAGGTTCACGGGTATCGAGTTTGACGGATTTTTTTTGTCATTCCTAATCTTGTTTTAATAAAAAATTTGACACGTGTGAAACTTTCATAAACCAATGGTGGTGAATGCTTGACTACAAGTCTTTTGTTAAGTTTCAATGTTTCACACTAAATGTCAGCCTTATTAAATCCTTATTTAGTTCAGCTAACAAAATAATAATAATAATAATAATAATTAAAATCTAAGTGAAAAATTAAGTCTAATTTCATATTTAGTGAGACCCACATAATTTCAACTACAAATTTCATCAACGTCTACAAAAAAATAATAAATAAATAAAAATAAAAAATCTCAATTTTATGTAAACCAAACAAGGACTAAAGGAATAGCTTAATCCTATATTAGTTAAAAATCATAACACTAATCTCGAAATTTGATTGTTCGTTTATATTTCAAATAGCTCATTGAAGCATTTTGAGCTCTAAAACCAAATTGTATTTTGACATGGCATTTTAAAATATCAACATTATTAAAAGGGATAGATCAAACCCTTGTATGCCGATTATAATTTACATAACTCAACTAGTGGGTTTCATGCTAGACCAAATAGGATTAAATGAAATTAAAGAAGAGAACAAAATTATCAATTTTCTTATTCAATCTAATGTATTGAGCACAGTCTAAGTCAGTTTTTTTTTTTTTTCTTTTTTCTTTTTTCTTTTTTCCTAATCTCAATCTCTACCCTTCTAGAGTGTTTAACCAAATTTGACATTGCCACAAATTTAATCCTTAAAAGCACTAAGAATAAAGGGTCCAAGCAATACATGGATAAAGATTTCAAGGACATGACTTTGGTTCATTGGATAAGCTTTAAAAGTTGCCCACTACAATTCAACCATTTCGTCTAAATTCTTTGATCAATTCATATGTCAAGAATTGACTAAATTGAGTGAATTCATATTTTTTTTTTTCGAAAACCATATATCACGATTTGACATAAACTATAATTTATCTCATCTTAAGAATTATTCTTGTTTATCACGTTCAAACGTAGGAAAATGAGTTTTATAACATGTAATCGATATACATGCATATATCATATTTCTTAACTAGTTACAATATTTTCGTCGTGAATTTTATAACCTCTCTCTTACAAATATGTTATAAAATATCAAAGTCATAAAATAGGATCGATTGATTAGTTTGATCAATAAAATCAAGAACTCTTGAAAATTCATTTCAATTACATATAAAAGGCTGTAAAATTTAAACCTAGTACAACATACTGAACTGAAAATAAACAAATATTTTACACAACTCTCTTTCTTAATCACGTAAAATTTATTTAGTCATATATATCCATCGATCACTTCCATCAATCATCCTAATAAATATCATCTCTTGCACGTAATAAATAAATCGTTACTAACAAGTTGAAACATGGTTCCCAAAAGGAAGCAACCTCCTTGAAAAGAACATCACTCAAATCATAATCCCCACAAAAGAAGTAAAGGATAGATAGATAACCACAAGGATGAACAATTAATAAAAATCAACAAAGTTGGCGCACGGAAATTGACACAAACCCTAAAAACGTGGCGAGGATTATTTCCAACCAATTTTCATACATTTGGAATTATTTTCTCTACAATCCCAATCTTGTAAAAGATCATGGTGGGCTCACATGTCACCTTCCTAGTAGATTATGAAATAAGACCAATCCAGTTAGGCCAACAACGTGTACCCATGATGCCATGTCAACATCCATCAAAAGTTGTAGTTTTGTCATTGGTTTCAATGCAAAAATAGTTTTTATTTTAAGAAAATAATGAAATCTCGATTTAAAAAAAAAATCAAGACATAGTTCATACTCAAATTTATTGACAACAAGGATTAGTTTATCGATGTTGCTTTAAGCTGTATTATCAAGTGCTTAAGTTATCGTGAGTTGGGTTTTCGACAAGTGAAATTAGTAAAAAAACAATAAGAATTAGATCGAGATTTGACGCGTAATATGGATTGAGCTGGGAAGGAGAATGCTTTTTTCCCTCTATTTTCAAATTTTATTACTTCTATTTTATTTTATTTTTCTATTTCGAAAACTTTTATTTTAATACTTCATGCTTATTTTATGGGTAGTTGGCATAAAACATCCCTACCTTTTAATATTATTGTGCAAAATGCTCTAACTTTCATTTTTTAACATTTTCATCCCTACATTCCACCTTTTATTGCACAAAAGGTCATTTTCATCCTTTTTAACAATTTTACTCTTCTATTTAAATAAAACAAAAAGAAAAGAAAAGAAAAGAAAAACAATGGACTAATTGCAACCAAAGTCCTAAATTTTCAAATAAAAAAAATTCAAATGATTTAAAAATATATTCTTAAAAATCAGAACTATAATAATAAAAAAAAAAAAAACCTTTTTTTTACTGTGAGTTTAACCCTCCGCCACCTAAATTATTGATAGTTTAACCCACCCCACTGCTACCTAAAACGTTGAAAAATGCTCTCCCCATCGGAGTAAATAATTGCTAAAGAAGAAATAATTTGTTGAATGGTTGCATGTTGGACCAGATCATCTTACTCTACAATCCCATACCAAAATTTAGTATAATAGTTCCAAAATCAGATAAAATTCAGGGCTGAAAACATGCCTTCACGTAAGACTTAAATACTAATTCAGGGCAACCCTCCAACACCCATCGCCAAACCCATTATAGGCTTCCAATACTCCTCTAGCCGAGCAGTTTCATAGTCCCATATTATCAAGAAACAGTTTAAATCAAATTCAATCTCCTTCCAATTTGAAGGCAACAAACAACGCAGTTTTCATCCCAAATTTCGACGCTGGCATTGAGAACCACGGTCGGGGACCATGACCATTTTCTTCTACTCATCATGGTGAACAAAATGCATATACGGGTCTTCATTAATTTGTCTCGAATCAACCAATTAGTGAAGATGCCTTCTACTCGTGAATGCCTCTCGACTCCATTTCAATTGAACACTTGGAATTCGTGCCACAAAACTTAATTAAAACTTTATCAAAATTTCAGTGCTCTCCAATATCGTGGGTTAAGAATAAAGGTTTTTGTATTTTTGTAATTTTCAGTTTTGATTTTTAAGAATATATTTTTAACTCATTTGTAATTTTTTTTAAAATTTGGGACTTTGGTTGCAATTAGTTCATTGTTTTTTCATTTCTTTTCTTTTTGGTTTTTTTAAATAGAGGATAAAATCATCAAAAATGAATGAAAATGTCCTTTTGCCCAATGAAAGGTGGAATGTGGTGGTGAAAATACCAAACAATAAGTTATGGATGTTTTACACAATAAGATTAAGAGGTAGGGATGTTTGTGTCAATTATCCCATATTTTATTACTCCCTCCATCCCATGTAGATAGTCATCGTACGTCTCAAATCATAGTCTCGTTTCTTATTTGAGAATGTAGTTAATTTATTAATTTTCTAATACACCCATATATAATGTGCTTTAATATTACAAATATAATTTAATTATCTTAAATATTGATTGCATTAATGGAAGAATATTTTATGAAAAATGATAGTAAATTTTATTATTTTAACTAAATTCATTAATTTTTTTTTAATTGAAAAAGAAGTAGGATTATTTTAATGAGATGGAGGGAATAGTTAAGACTTATTAATTGTTTTTATAAAACGCATGAACCAGGTTGCAGTTTTATCTAAGCCATTAAAGATACTGCCAGATTTCAAGCCAGGTTATTTTGAGATTCTCTCGATATTTTTGTTATAAAAAATAATATAAGTTACGGTTTGGTTCAATTTAAAATTTTGATTAAAATTTAAGTCAGGATCAATAATTAATTTTAACTACACATTTAATAAGATTCACAATTTTTCAACCACACATTACATTAAGGATCTGTTTGATTGCGAAGATGGAATTTGGATGAAAACAAAATGAATTCCAAGAAATTGAATTACCTAAAAATTGTTTTCTTGGGAATTGTAAATTATTGTGTTTGATTGGTATACGTTTTTACGTGAAAAATGTTGAAGTAAAAAGTATTTTTTGGTGTTCGTTTGACTTTGTTTTATATGAAAATTGTCAATTTAATAGATATCCACTTTTATCATTGTTCCTAAAATTTGTTTCCATTGCCAACCAAATAAAAAAAAAAAGAGGAAAAAAAGATCAAAAAATCATCTATATTTTGGTATTTGTTTGACTTTGTTTTACATGAAAATTGTCAATTTCAAGAATATCATTTTTTACAATTGTCCCTAGAATTTGTTCCCATTGCCAAAAATTTTAAAAAAAAAAGGTGGAAAACCAAAAACCACATAGCCCCTAGGAAAATAAAAGATGGAAAATCACGCTTTAAGGTATTGTACCTAGATATTCCAAGTTAACTTCTATTAAATTTTATTATAAAATTAATTTTTATATAAATCAAATAGATCTAAATATTGAGATTTTTTTTGTTAATTATTTGTGAACAATTAACTCTTAACTTCATAACATCATATATAATCTTGGAATCAAAGTCTTTTTGGCTTTATCGCAACTATTCTACTTGAAAAATGTTTTTATTTATTGTAATGAATTACAATCATTATTATGTTTTCATTAGTTTTTTTGAGGAATACTTTTATGAAAGTAGAGAGAAATTTTTATATAAATATGAAAGAGATTCCCGATTTCAAAGTAAGCCGACTAATTCAAAATTAGTACATTGATAAGATCTCTATAATTGACTTGCTCGATTTCGTCTTCTGTGGGTAATTTGAAAGTTTTGAGTTAATTACGTGTTGTATGGGATTTAAACAACTTTTTTCAAAGTTCAAATGGGAAATGCCTTTGATCAGCCAACTTTCAACTCTTCAAATGGATTCAAACTTGGCTAAAATAGGTCCACTTTGTGGTTTTGTTTTTTTCTTGGGTGGGGTTCATGGTAGGTCAATACTTTTAAAATTATGTGCTTGTTTTGGTACAAATTTTAAGTCAATTAAAATTAATTTTTTGATCGTTATTTCATTATTTCAGTCGTCATTTTTGAATTCTTCTCTCACAGATAAGACTCACTTTTATCTCTAATAATCAAAAAATCTCTATCGAACAAGCTTTATATATGTGATTTTAAACGAAACTTTATTTTCGTACGAAACAGCAAAAAGATATTTTGAAAACACAAACAAACAGTCTCCATCAGACTTTGAGACGACTCAACAGAAAAAAGTTTCCATTTAGATAATATCCACCAACAAAGAAACTACAATTTCTTTCCTTCACATTAGTAAATTCTAATATAAAATTGTGTAGAAGACAACTTTGAACTTGTCAAATAATCAATTTCCACGAAATCTATAAATAAAAGTATGAAATTTTACATTGTACAAAGAGTAATTTTATTCATTTTCACTCGTGTGACACTAGTCGATGTGACACGAAATGGTGTTATATGATATGTAAAATTAAATGAGTTTTATAAAATTATACTTTTAATTGAGTCTATTACATAATATCACCTAAAATGATTTTGTAGCACCAAGGGTTAGTGATGGCAAAAAAACTCGTCCAGCCCCGTGAAGAGAAAAAAAATTAAAAAATCTGAAATTTTATTAAAAGATTCATGAAATGATATCAACCCATTTAATAGACTTTCTTAATTTTGTTATTCAAAGATTCATGAAATGGTTCATAAAAGTTGCTGTGAAGTTTCAACATGAAATTTTTTTGAATCAAGCACTTTATTGTTGCAATTTGGTCAAGTTCAAAACTTCCAAGAAAGGTGCGAAAAATTAGTATTTTTGAGCACATATTGACTATTAAACTCCTTTGACTAAATTATAAAAATTTGTATTTTATTCTTCAATAACATCATAACTTGAGATTTCGAAAATGTAAATAAATAAATAAATGAGGCAACAAACGAGACTAGCCACCTCTCAGCTAAGACGCGACGGGGACGGGGTGCCGCACCCCAAACCTGACCTACTGCCATCCCTACCAAGGGTGCTGGATAGCAATAGTCTCGTACAAAAAGTAAAAACATTCATACAAGGGCTTAATTCACCATCGTGAACGATGTTGACTTTTTGTAATGAACTTCAGCACATACTCAATACAACATCAAAGGCCATATAGCTCAAAAAGAGCACGAGAAAATATTTATTTTCATACCAGACACATTTTTACGAAGCATGTTAACATTAAATTTCAAATTTCATAAAGATGCAAGCAATAAACAACACACAGAGGTTCGAGCTACTATTCTTAGCATTTATAATCTTTTAAAATAAAAATCGAGACAAAATTATTATCTTTCCACGTATCATAGATTATACAATTTTAGATAACCATTACAAGAGTTGCCGTGGATGTAACTAAAATTAGCGCCGCCAGGGACAAAAAGACAATATTAGGTAGTAATATTCTTTGGTATTAAACCAATTAATTTTCAAAAATATATTATTAATCTAATTTTATTCTTAGAATATTCTCATACTTGGAAAATTGGATGATGTTTTAAATTATTATTATTTTTTTTAATGATAAGCATGCTTTTGAAAAGTGAAAAGGTCTTGTGGGCTGCTAATTAATGCCGTATCTTAAGAAATCAAATCATATTCGGCTGGGCCACACAAATGGACCCAACTTTAAATATTTAAATATGACTCAAAGGCAAACATGCAATCCGATTGGCCGACGTAATGGATAAGATAATTGACTATTTGCGATATGGAAATATTAAGCACCTGTTTGGTTTGAATAAAAATTAATGAAATATATATTTAAAAAATTTATAAACATATGAATCTTATAAAATATGTGATTAAAAATAAATTTATAAAATGAATAAATTATGAAATGTAAGCCAAACATGACTAAATAATTGGCTTAAATTAAAATGTCATTACTTGTCTTCTTTTTCTACACAATTAGTTCGAAGGGTTATGCTACACGAATCGCGTGAGTGACTGCGTGGATGACTGCGCACACACATGGGGTTGGAATTTTTTAATTCATACGGGACTCACTCATCTCATGTGAGGGCGCGGTCATTCCCGTGATCACTCTCGCGGGTCGAGTGACTTAACTCTAGTTCGAATTTTAACTTATGTATAAGCATTCGTATATATGAAGTATGTTGCAGTAGAAGATACTTATGACCTAATTGACAGAATTCATATTTCTTGTAAAAAGAGCAAAGTTACCTGTATTTGATATTTAAAATCTAATTTTTCAAAGAACTTTCATCTTCCGTAAGAGCTTTTAAATAAAGCAACATTGGATCAATTTACTTTAAAAATTCTTTCTAACTAGAAAAATACTTTTATAAAATTAACCAAAAATATTCGAAAGCAGTCTTTGAATTTCAAAAATTCATTTTGACTTTTCAAAAATTATGTCAAACGAATCCTAGCCACTGTACATAAAATTGTTAAGCGAATATAAAATTCCTAATAATTAATAATTAGGACCGGACTAAACCGGCAACACCTACTCAAAGGAAGTAGATATTGTCATGTTGTAGTAGAATGCTTGGATTGGATTACCAATCCAAGAGGGGGTATATTGGTCTAGATTACTATGGTAGAACTGTTAGTATTAAAATTCTACCTGTTGGAATTCATATGGGTCAGATTGAATCAATTATGTCGTTACCAGACACTCCTAAGAAAGTTAAGGAATTGAAGGAAAAGTATGATGGGAAAATTGTGTTGTTGGGTGTAGATGATGTGGACATGTTTAAGGGTATTGGTTTGAAGTTTGAAGCCTTTGGGCAGCTTTTGGACGAGAATCCGAGATATAGGGGAAGTGTTGTTTTGGTTCAAATTATGAACTCCCCAAGGAGTCAGTACGAGCCATTCTTGTGGATAACTATCTAATCCGACCTAACGCAAAACCATGATTTTCGCAGCTACGTGGACCAATTTGATTACACCACCGCATAAATTAAGTCACGAGTGGGTGACGGCGATGAACTACACGGCAGACTATGAACCAATTGTTTGTATCAATGGCCCTGTTTCTTTTCAAGATAAGGTTGCGTATTATGTGATTTCTGAGTGTGTCGTGGTAAATGCTGTGAGGGATGGATTGAATTTGGTGCCTTATAAGTACACTGTATCTAGGCAGGGTAGCCCTTATTTGGATGAGGTGTTGGGACTTGAGGGATCAGCCGCTCCAAGGAAAAGTGTCATTATTGTCTCGGAATTTATAGGATGTTCTCCATCTCTAAGTGGTGCAATTCGAGTGAATCCATGGAACATCAGTTGTGTGGCCGAGGCCATGCATTCAGCAATTTCAATGCAGGACTTGGAGAAAGAACTGCGCCACGAGAAACATTACAAGTATGTTACATCGCATGATGTTGCCTATTGGGCCTCTAATTCAAAATGTATATGAACATTATCTAAATCGTTACATTAAATTTAGTTTTATCTCATTCTTTATTCTATATTTCTAGTAATAATTGTAAATATTTGACTTCCCATGTCTAAATTATCGTTTTTATATTAAATTATTACACAAAAAATACTAAAAACATGGTTTAGTTCCAAAAGTGCTACGAATTTTTTGTAAGTCACTTAATTTTATTTATTTTAAATTAATAACTGAACTAAACCCCTTTAACAGATATTAGTTCGACTAACTGAAAAGTTAAAAGTTTTACGTTAAAGTAAAATAAAGTACTGAAATCGACACGAGATTTATGTTTAGCTGGCTTTAAAAATAGCCAAAATTTAATACCGAAAATGAAATTCACTAAAAATTAGTCTTTCACCTACTTTTTTAACTAAACAATTATAACAATAATCGAACTAAATGTGGAAAAATAATTTATACAGCTAATTAAATTATACTAAAAAATATATAAATATATAAAGCCAGGCGTTATCTCGTAGGTTCCATAACGCGTGACTGTCCAACTATCCTCATTTAAGATATATATACATGTGATAATAAAAGAATAGGCTCGACTACAGATATAGAGAGAGAAATTAAAAGGGTTGGAAGATCTTATTGAAGACTGAATAAAAGAGATGAACATGATCTTCATGCTGGGGTGTAATAGTCAATCCTGGCCGATAAATTCCAAACCAAACCCATTGCGTACATTATATTCATATTTGTAAGTCGGTCATCTTTCATTCTTATCCTCCTTGCACTTTCCTTGTACAGAATAAAGAAAAAAAGCATTTTCAGTACTAGGTGGTATTAATCTTGCCTTTTATACCATGAATTTACACACTTTTCGGTTTGGATTAACACACACAAACAAGAAGAGATAACCCTTTTGAAGTAAATAGATTATTCTGTTTTTATACTGAAGTTACTCTACATTGGGATCTTTATCTGTTGTGTCAAGAAAATCCAAGATTTTTCTGGTGTTTTTTTTTCCCCTCATTATGTTGTCGAGATCTTATTTCAATCTGTTGAACCTCGATGACTATTCGAGTGGAGGTGATCGGGCCCGGGTTCCGAGAGTGATTTCCGTTCCGGGAATCATATCTGATTTTGATGATCGTGATGAAGGGGTAGAATCTGATGCACCTGTTCATCAAGAAAGAAGAGTCATTGTAGCCAATCAGCTACCTCTAAAGGCATATAAAGATTCAGAAACCAATAAATGGTGCTTTGATTGGGATGAAGATGCCTTAATTTTACAAATGAAAGATGGGTTTTCACCAGATGTGGAATTTGTGTATGTGGGGTGCTTGAGGGTGGAGATTGAACCATTAGAACAAGAAGAAGTGGGTCAACTTTTGTATGAAAAATTCAAATGTGTGCCTACCTTTCTGTCATTGAATTTGATGAACAAATTTTATCATGGCTTTTGTAAGCATTATCTGTGGCCTTTATTTCATTACATGTTGCCTTTTACACCTGATCATGGAGTCAGATTTGATAAGGACATGTGGCAGGCTTATGTTTCGGCAAACAAGGTTTTTGCTGACAAGGTTATGGAGGTTATCAACCCAGATGAAGATTATGTTTGGGTACATGATTATCATCTCATGGTGCTACCTACTTTCCTGAGGAAAAGGTACAATAGAGTAAAGCTTGGATTTTTCCTTCATAGTCTTTTTCCTTCATCTGAAATTTATAGAACTTTGCCTGTTAGGGAGGAAATTTTGAGGGCCCTTTTAAACTGTGATCTTATTGGATTCCAAACATTTGATTATGCTAGGCATTTCTTGTCATGTTGTAGTAGAATGCTTGGATTGGATTACCAATCCAAGAGGGGGTATATTGGTCTAGATTACTATGGTAGAACTGTTAGTATTAAAATTCTACCTGTTGGAATTCATATGGGTCAGATTGAATCAATTATGTCGTTACCAGACACTCCTAAGAAAGTTAAGGAATTGAAGGAAAAGTATGATGGGAAAATTGTGTTGTTGGGTGTAGATGATGTGGACATGTTTAAGGGTATTGGTTTGAAGTTTGAAGCCTTTGGGCAGCTTTTGGACGAGAATCCGAGATATAGGGGAAGTGTTGTTTTGGTTCAAATTATGAACTCCCCAAGGAGTCAGGGAAATGATATCCAAGAGGTTCAAAACGAGATTAATAATGTTGCGACAGAAGTTAATCGACGATATGGTAGTGCAGACTATGAACCAATTGTTTGTATCAATGGCCCTGTTTCTTTTCAAGATAAGGTTGCGTATTATGTGATTTCTGAGTGTGTCGTGGTAAATGCTGTGAGGGATGGATTGAATTTGGTGCCTTATAAGTACACTGTATCTAGGCAGGGTAGCCCTTATTTGGATGAGGTGTTGGGACTTGAGGGATCAGCCGCTCCAAGGAAAAGTGTCATTATTGTCTCGGAATTTATAGGATGTTCTCCATCTCTAAGTGGTGCAATTCGAGTGAATCCATGGAACATCAGTTGTGTGGCCGAGGCCATGCATTCAGCAATTTCAATGCAGGACTTGGAGAAAGAACTGCGCCACGAGAAACATTACAAGTATGTTACATCGCATGATGTTGCCTATTGGGCCAGGAGTTTTGATCAGGACCTCGAAAGAGCTTGTGCTCAGTATTACGAAAACAGGTGTTGGGGCATTGGCTTTGGTTTGAATATCCGAGTTGTCGCCTTGGGGCCTCATTTCAGGAAGCTTTCTGTGGAACACATTGTTTCTGCATATAAGAATACTAGTAGTAGGCTTATCCTTCTCGACTATGATGGTACCATGATGCCACAAGATCTAATTGACAAATCTCCATGCCGTGCAGTTATTTCCGTCTTGAATGGTTTATGCAATGATCCAATGAATGTTGTGTTTATTGTTAGTGGCAGAGGGAAGGATTCATTAGAAAAGTGGTTCTCTCCATGTGAGAGACTCGGGTTATCTGCAGAACATGGCTACTTCACCTGGTAATATTTCACTCTATGTACGACTATGAATGTCGTGTGTGTTTTTTCCTTGTTTAATTTACCATTTTTTTCTGCTAGGTGGACTACGAATTCTGCATGGGAATCTTGCGGTTTAGTCGTCGACTTGAGCTGGAAAAACATAGTTTTGCCTATAATGGAGCATTATACGGAGGCTACTGACGGTTCATCGATTGAACAAAAGGAGAGTGCTTTAGTGTGGCATCATCAAGAAGCCGACCCCGACTTTGGCACATGGCAGGCAAAAGAGCTTCTTGATCACTTGGAAAGCGTGCTTGCTAATGAACCCGTGGTGTAATAGTCAATCCTGGCCGATAAATTCCAAACCAAACCCATTGCGTACATTATATTCATATTTGTAAGTCGGTCATCTTTCATTCTTATCCTCCTTGCACTTTCCTTGTACAGAATAAAGAAAAAAAGCATTTTCAGTACTAGGTGGTATTAATCTTGCCTTTTATACCATGAATTTACACACTTTTCGGTTTGGATTAACACACACAAACAAGAAGAGATAACCCTTTTGAAGTAAATAGATTATTCTGTTTTTATACTGAAGTTACTCTACATTGGGATCTTTATCTGTTGTGTCAAGAAAATCCAAGATTTTGCTTTCCTTGTACAGAATAAAGAAAAAAAGCATTTTCAGTACTAGGTGGTATTAATCTTGCCTTTTATACCATGAATTTACACACTTTTCGGTTTGGATTAACACACACAAACAAGAAGAGATAACCCTTTTGAAGTAAATAGATTATTCTGTTTTTATACTGAAGTTACTCTACATTGGGATCTTTATCTGTTGTGTCAAGAAAATCCAAGATTTTGCTGGTGTTTTTTTTTTTTTTTTCCTCATTATGTTGTCGAGATCTTATTTCAATCTGTTGAACCTCGATGACTATTCGAGTGGAGGTGATCGGGCCCGGGTTCCGAGAGTGATTTCCGTTCCGGGAATCATATCTGATTTTGATGATCGTGATGAAGGGGTAGAATCTGATGCCCCTGTTCATCAAGAAAGAAGAGTCATTGTAGCCAATCAGCTACCTCTAAAGGCATATAAAGATTCAGAAACCAATAAATGGTGCTTTGATTGGGATGAAGATGCCTTAATTTTACAAATGAAAGATGGGTTTTCACCAGATGTGGAATTTGTGTATGTGGGGTGCTTGAGGGTGGAGATTGAACCATTAGAACAAGAAGAAGTGGGTCAACTTTTGTATGAAAAATTCAAATGTGTGCCTACCTTTCTGTCATTGAATTTGATGAACAAATTTTATCATGGCTTTTGTAAGCATTATCTGTGGCCTTTATTTCATTACATGTTGCCTTTTACTCCTGATCATGGAGTCAGATTTGATAAGGACATGTGGCAGGCTTATGTTTCGGCAAACAAGGTTTTTGCTGACAAGGTTATGGAGGTTATCAACCCAGATGAAGATTATGTTTGGGTACATGATTAAAGGTTGCGTATTATGTGATTTCTGAGTGTGTCGTGGTAAATGCTGTGAGGGATGGATTGAATTTGGTGCCTTATAAGTACATTGTATCTAGGCAGGGTAGCCCTTATTTGGATGAGGTGTTGGGACTTGAGGGATCAGCCGCTCCAAGGAAAAGTGTCATTATTGTCTCGGAATTTATAGGATGTTCTCCATCTCTAAGTGGTGCAATTCGAGTGAATCCATGGAACATCAGTTGTGTGGCCGAGGCCATGCATTCAGCAATTTCAATGCAGGACTTGGAGAAAGAACTGCGCCACGAGAAACATTACAAGTATGTTACATCGCATGATGTTGCCTATTGGGCCAGGAGTTTTGATCAGGACCTCGAAAGAGCTTGTGCTCAGTATTACGAAAACAGGTGTTGGGGCATTGGCTTTGGTTTGAATATCCGAGTTGTCGCCTTGGGGCCTCATTTCAGGAAGCTTTCTGTGGAACACATTGTTTCTGCATATAAGAATACTAGTAGTAGGCTTATCCTTCTCGACTATGATGGTACCATGATGCCACAAGATCTAATTGACAAATCTCCATGTCGTGCAGTTATTTCCGTCCTGAATGGTTTATGCAATGATCCAATGAATGTTGTGTTTATTGTTAGTGGCAGAGGGAAGGATTCATTAGAAAAGTGGTTCTCTCCATGTGAGAGACTCGGGTTATCTGCAGAACATGGCTACTTCACCTGGTAATATTTCACTCTATGTACGACTATGAATGTTGTGTGTGTTTTTTCCTTGTTTAATTTACCATTTTTTTCTGCTAGGTGGACTACGAATTCTGCATGGGAATCTTGCGGTTTAGTCGTCGACTTGAGCTGGAAAAACATAGTTTTGCCTATAATGGAGCATTATACGGAGGCTACTGACGGTTCATCGATTGAACAAAAGGAGAGTGCTTTAGTGTGGCATCATCAAGAAGCCGACCCCGACTTTGGCACATGGCAGGCAAAAGAGCTTCTTGATCACTTGGAAAGCGTGCTTGCTAATGAACCCGTGGTTGTTAAAAGAGGCCAGCACATTGTTGAGGTGAAACCACAGGTAGTGATCATAAAACAAACTCAAGATTTATCGTGGAAATCTGTTTCTCCCCACCCTTACCAACTCCTTCGATGGATGTTGCACATTGGAATACTCAATAGCGGATTCTTCCAATGCATGATTTCTGGGTTCAATAGAACTCATAATTATAGAGAGTTTTTTTCGTTCTATCACTATATTACACCTTTGACCTGAAATATTGTAGTTAATGGAATAAGCTTGAGTTATTTGGGCCCCGGAAAAAGCTGAGGAAACTGACTTTTTTAAAATGCTGAATCTGTTAAAAGGGTTTCATGAAAGATTTTGAATCCTCATGTTTAGGATTCAAGAAATGCTGGTGTTTTTTTTTTTTTTTTCCTCATTATGTTGTCGAGATCTTATTTCAATCTGTTGAACCTCGATGACTATTCGAGTGGAGGTGATCGGGCCCGGGTTCCGAGAGTGATTTCCGTTCCGGGAATCATATCTGATTTTGATGATCGTGATGAAGGGGTAGAATCTGATGCCCCTGTTCATCAAGAAAGAAGAGTCATTGTAGCCAATCAGCTACCTCTAAAGGCATATAAAGATTCAGAAACCAATAAATGGTGCTTTGATTGGGATGAAGATGCCTTAATTTTACAAATGAAAGATGGGTTTTCACCAGATGTGGAATTTGTGTATGTGGGGTGCTTGAGGGTGGAGATTGATCCATTAGAACAAGAAGAAGTGGGTCAACTTTTGTATGAAAAATTCAAATGTGTGCCTACCTTTCTGTCATTGAATTTGATGAACAAATTTTATCATGGCTTTTGTAAGCATTATCTGTGGCCTTTATTTCATTACATGTTGCCTTTTACACCTGATCATGGAGTCAGATTTGATAAGGACATGTGGCAGGCTTATGTTTCGGCAAACAAGGTTTTTGCTGACAAGGTTATGGAGGTTATCAACCCAGATGAAGATTATGTTTGGGTACATGATTATCATCTCATGGTGCTACCTACTTTCCTGAGGAAAAGGTACAATAGAGTAAAGCTTGGATTTTTCCTTCATAGTCTTTTTCCTTCATCTGAAATTTATAGAACTTTGCCTGTTAGGGAGGAAATTTTGAGGGCCCTTTTAAACTGTGATCTTATTGGATTCCAAACATTTGATTATGCTAGGCATTTCTTTGATTATCATCTCATGGTGCTACCTACTTTCCTGAGGAAAAGGTACAATAGAGTAAAGCTTGGATTTTTCCTTCATAGTCTTTTTCCTTCATCTGAAATTTATAGAACTTTGCCTGTTAGGGAGGAAATTTTGAGGGCCCTTTTAAACTGTGATCTTATTGGATTCCAAACATTTGATTATGCTAGGCATTTCTTATCATGTTGTAGTAGAATGCTTGGATTGGATTACCAATCCAAGAGGGGGTATATTGGTCTAGATTACTATGGTAGAACTGTTAGTATTAAAATTCTACCTGTTGGAATTCATATGGGTCAGATTGAATCAATTATGTCGTTACCGGACACTCCTAAGAAAGTTAAGGAATTGAAGGAGAAGTATGATGGGAAAATTGTGTTGTTGGGTGTAGATGATGTGGACATGTTTAAGGGTATTGGTTTGAAGTTTGAAGCCTTTGGGCAGCTTTTGGACGAGAATCCGAGATATAGGGGAAGTGTTGTTTTGGTTCAAATTATGAACTCCCCAAGGAGTCAGGGAAATGATATCCAAGAGGTTCAAAACGAGATTAATAATGTTGCGACAGAAGTTAATCGACGATATGGTAGTGCAGACTATGAACCAATTGTTTGTATCAATGGCCCTGTTTCTTTTCAAGATAAGGTTGCGTATTATGTGATTTCTGAGTGTGTCGTGGTAAATGCTGTGAGGGATGGATTGAATTTGGTGCCTTATAAGTACACTGTATCTAGGCAGGGTAGCCCTTATTTGGATGAGGTGTTGGGACTTGAGGGATCAGCCGCTCCAAGGAAAAGTGTCATTATTGTCTCGGAATTTATAGGATGTTCTCCATCTCTAAGTGGTGCAATTCGAGTGAATCCATGGAACATCAGTTGTGTGGCCGAGGCCATGCATTCAGCAATTTCAATGCAGGACTTGGAGAAAGAACTGCGCCACGAGAAACATTACAAGTATGTTACATCGCATGATGTTGCCTATTGGGCCAGGAGTTTTGATCAGGACCTCGAAAGAGCTTGTGCTCAGTATTACGAAAACAGGTGTTGGGGCATTGGCTTTGGTTTGAATATCCGAGTTGTCGCCTTGGGGCCTCATTTCAGGAAGCTTTCTGTGGAACACATTGTTTCTGCATATAAGAATACTAGTAGTAGGCTTATCCTTCTCGACTATGATGGTACCATGATGCCACAAGATCTAATTGACAAATCTCCATGCCGTGCAGTTATTTCCGTCTTGAATGGTTTATGCAATGATCCAATGAATGTTGTGTTTATTGTTAGTGGCAGAGGGAAGGATTCATTAGAAAAGTGGTTCTCTCCATGTGAGAGACTCGGGTTATCTGCAGAACATGGCTACTTCACCTGGTAATATTTCACTCTATGTACGACTATGAATGTTGTGTGTGTTTTTTCCTTGTTTAATTTACCATTTTCTTCTGCTAGGTGGCCTACGAATTCTGCATGGGAATCTTGCGGTTTAGTCGTCGACTTGAGCTGGAAAAACATAGTTTTGCCTATAATGGAGCATTATACGGAGGCTACTGACGGTTCATCGATTGAACAAAAGGAGAGTGCTTTAGTGTGGCATCATCAAGAAGCCGACCCCGACTTTGGCACATGGCAGGCAAAAGAGCTTCTTGATCACTTGGAAAGCGTGCTTGCTAATGAACCCGTGGTTGTTAAAAGAGGCCAGCACATTGTTGAGGTGAAACCACAGGTAGTGATCATAAAACAAACTCAAAATTTATCGTGGAAATCTGTTTCTCCCCACCCTTACCAACTCCTTCGATGGATGTTGCACATTGGAATACTCAATAGCGGATTCTTCCAATGCATGATTTCTGGGTTCAATAGAACTCATAATTATAGAGAGTTTTTTTCTTTCTATCACTATATTACACCTTTGACCTGAAATATTGTAGTTAAAACTTGAGTTATTTGGGCCCCGGAAAAAGCTGAGGAAACTGACTTTTTTAAAATGCTGAATCTGTTAAAAGGGTTTCATGAAAGATTTTGAATCCTCATGTTTAGGATTCAAGAAATGTCTCTAATTCTCGATTAGATTATGTAATGTTGAAATATGTGGAATAGAATAGTACGACCGATACAGTTCTTAAATCTGTTTCATCTTTGATATGATGTATGTTCTTGATGTGCTTAAGGGTGTGAGCAAAGGCGTGGTCGTCGAGAATCTCATTACAACCATGAGGAATACCGGGAAGCCACCCGATTTTGTGTTGTGCATAGGGGACGACAGATCTGATGAGGATATGTTCGAGAGCATCGCAAGTTCAGTTGCCAGCCATTCATTGCCTGATACAGCAGAAGTATTCGCGTGCACCGTCGGTCAGAAACCGAGTATGGCAAAGTATTATCTGGACGATACAGACGAAGTCATCAAAATGCTTCAAGGCCTTTCAGCTGCATCAGCACGTCAAGTACCAAAGTCTCCTCATAATCAAGTCTCGATTGAAGACTCAATATGAATGACAGGAAAGAAAAGCAGAAGCTTCAAGTTTGCTCAACAGTGTGGAGACTACCATATCTGCATGCAGTGTGATCTAGAGACGGGGAGATATACACAGCTTTGTACAGACAGAAAATTTACCAGACCTCTCAAAACCAATAGAAGTTTTAAAAAAATTCTTGATCCAGGTTTTTCCTACATCCCACCACAGGAAAGAAATGTTAGTTCTCTCTTTGTTCATAGTACTGTATGATCCATTGACAATGTCCATTACAGTTCTGGGTTCTCATTTTGTACTTTTTTAAGTAATTTCAGATTGGTTTTGAGTTATTCGTATAATCTTGAAGCAGGATAGATTTGTTCTTTCAATTTCTAATATTAACTTTGTGCTTGAGGCTAACATAGTATAAATTGATCGATGGGAAAATAGAAATGACTTAAGATTAGAGGAAAATGCAGCCAAAAAGAGTACGTAATGCTTTCTTGAATGCATTCTTAGCATCAAATTTAATTGTTATGGTACATTTGCTCGATCACTGTGAATCGATAATCGATACAGGATGAGCTGCTGCTAGGTGGGACATAATCAAATGTGGATCGAGCTCTCAGCCCTGTAGCTCTCGAACGACCGTAACAGTATTTATTCCAGAAGAGTGTCGAATATCTTCTCAACCCACATATACCATGGACTCGGCGAAAAGGATCCGCCAGCTTCAAGAATAGGATCAATATGTGAAGAACATTCCTGGCTATTCATCACTATCAGAATTTTGCCACCATATAGACGGACGTCTCGGGTGATCATATTTTTGTTCGCTTAATCAGAGACTGTATATTTTGCTCACCACCCAATACTATCTTTGCATGATATTTCTCGTTTGCAATGTCAGTACGAGAAATTGAGACCCCAGTAAGTTTGCATCTATCATCTCAAAGTACACATTTTATATTGTACCTAACTTGACATGAATTTTATTAGGGATGACAATTCGAACTGTCAAAATCAAAAATCACGTTTAATCGAACCAAATGGGACAAAAAAAATCAAAGTAATGGCGCAATAGGGTGGATATGATATTTGATTTTAGTGCCCTCGTTTAGGACTGGATGGATATGGTATTTACGCCGTCATCCTACTCCAAACCAACTATCAGTTAAAAAATAATTAATTAGGTAACTAACTTTTCATTATTCTTTCTATGATTTTGTTCTGTCTAAAAGTCTGGCCCATTACCGATCCAATAAAGTCCAACTAACCTAACCCAGTAACCCTGCACCCTATCACACAAATATTAAATATATTTGGAAATTGTTTGTTAAGATTTTGCATTTAGGAATTGGTATATTGTTTACATTTTTATTTGGGATATTGTTTGTTAAATTAGCTTAGTATTGTGTTTTTGTTTTCATTGACTTTTTTTTTTTTTTTTCATAAATTGTTTTTTTTTTTTCAATTTGACAATTGGACTTAATTTTTTTTTTTTTTTTGGTGAATAACTGCCAAACTGAGACACGAACCGAGCCGAACTAAACCGAACCAACTTACTTGGTTATGGTATAACAAAAAAATTGATGGTTTTGATCGAACCGGATCAGAACCGTTGCCAACCCTAATGGTCATACCCGACTTTGATACCAAATGTTATGAACTCGTATCTAATAGAAAAACAACCTATTATAGTGTTGAGTGACTTACTCTTCAAATTCAAGTCAAATAAATTATATTCTTATTTTATAATGATCGTGTATAATAAGTTATAGAATTCAATATTCTATCCTTTAAATTATTCAAATCATATTTAAATTAATTGGTCATAGACATATAATAAAAATATATGTCAGATAAAATAAAAGGAAAAATTAGCAGACGTTGCTTGAAAGTAAAAAATGAAGAGGCAAAATTCAAAATAGAGAGCCTTGGTGTATAAAATTTTCTCTAAATGAAAAAATGCTTTATCATGGAGCGGAATCCCCACATCTCCTTTATTGAATGGTCATAAAGAGATACGGTCGATTGGTACCCCAATTTCTATACACAATGTAGTTAATGCAATGCGATTGATTATGATCTCGATCTAGTAAATGACCACACAATGGAAAGTTACTTGTAGAGCTCTTACATAGAATATAGTTCACTATCCATTTTGTGCTATTTGTGTCAAATTCCATTTGTTGATTTATTTTTATTTTATTTTGTTGGGTTAGGTTAGGTGTAATCGAGCCCAAACCATATTACATGGACCTAAGGATGACCTGATTCAAACCTGAAAAGATTTATGACATACCAGAAATTATGATTTTGTTATTAAATAGGAAATAAATATAGTTGTTAAAGATCGATTAATTTGATAACTAATCATAGAGTCGAAAATAAAATTATATGTCTCATCATACATTTTAATGGAGGTTAAACTGATCATTTTAAGAAAATTGTGAGACGTATCAAATAATTTGGAGGAAATAATAATAATAAAAGTCCTATATCCTTCATTTTCATTTCTTTACTCACTTTTGTCACTTGTGGCAATCGAAATGATTTTTGAAGGGGAATGAAACTTTATAAAATTAAAATCATCCATAAGAATTGGAGATTGAGGGTCCATTTGCCTTTGAAAACAAATGAAAACCATATGAAGATTTGGGATCCAATACTTATGTGCATTTGGATTTGGAAATTGTCCATGCGAATTCTTTTAAATGAAAAACAACTACCCTTAAATGTTTTTGTTAGGTTTTAATTGCATTGGCTATTTTTTAGACAAAACGGTTATTACAGAAGAGTATTAAAAATCAAGAAGTTTGTTGGAATATTGTATAAATGAATTATGAGTCTTTGAGTGAGAATATGGAACGTGGAAAAAGAGTTGTTGGAATTATGTTAGCTCGTCGTCAAGCTGATACTCGAGCATCCAAAACAAAATCATTGTCACTCGACTATAGCTTGAGAGACATAACTGTCGCTCGCCTGGCGCTCGAGTGACGATGCTTTTCGAGAAACTTTAGTTCTCGATTTTTAAGAGTATCATATACTACCCCAATACCTCTCTACTCTAAATATACATGCCCACTTCATGAAAAAAAGAAAGAAAAAAGAAAAAAAGAAAGGTGATTGATCATTATATTCTACATATCATTTGGACAGAAAACAACTATTTTACATCTTGAGATCAATCTACCACAAGTTGGGAAAAATATCAAAATCACATGATCCAAAACACTCATTTTTTAAGTATAATCAAGAAGGTACTTTCTCAATAATTTTCAGAGGTTGTTGAAAATTGAGAGAGTACATAAAAAGTACAAGAACAAGGTGTTCTTAGGAATTCACAGAAAATGGACAATTCTAGAAAATCGGGAGTAGACATGAGTGAAGCACGTTCCAGCGAATTTTGGAGATTACAGAATTAGATCAGCTAGTCTAGTAGGATTTCTAGATTGGATCATATTATAAATTCTTATTGTTTATTTTGAAAGTCATTGGCTTGGTTCCGAAATTTTTAATCATATGTTATTTACTGCTTTATTGACTATTCGAGCAATTCAACATATAATAAAATTGTCTTGATTGACTAAACATATAAAACAATTAAAAAGCAATTTGTTGTTTTTAATTGATAATTTTAATTCCACATTATTTATCTATTCATCCCCTCTAGATGATTTTAAGATCAAACTAATAACTTCTCACAAAATAAATAAAAGAGAAGGGGATAAGGAGTCAAAACGGGTGAGTATCTCAGGTATATTAAAAAGTTAGGAATGAGTCAATTCAAATTATATTGCCTTGCGGATTGGTTCGCCCCTATGGATAGGTTTTCAGTTCAGCTACTAATCAAGTCTAACCGAACACACTATGAAAAATGTATTAAGCCATTTGTACAGAAATTTTTCCACAGAATTTGATCAGATTACTCTCATGTATGGGACCCACCGTGAATAAAAAATTGTCAAAAAATACCTTCACCCCCTATGTGTGTGTTCTGGCAGGCTTCTGTATGAAGCTTGCTGTACACACAGCAGGATTGATGAAAAATTGAAACCAAAAGTTAAAAGTCAAAGTCGAGTGTCATTGCGGTTACTCTATTGAATTTAAAAGAGAGACGTTTTTAATTAGAAAAATGAAAATAAGGTTAATTTGTAGTTATTGTAATAAATTTTATGGCTCGGTGACCGACTTTGGCAATGAAAAATTGTATAGTTTACTTGCACTTCTACTTATTTTAATGTAGGTTACATTAGATTAAAAACCATTTTTATGGAATTTATTACCTCAACTGCTGCACTGCATGTCGTACTAATTGATCGTTACCCTGATTTTTGGGCACTATATTATTATGTTAACTCCGTAAGCAAGTTGGTTAAAGCTTGCATGTACATATTGGAAGTTTCAGATTTGACTCCCTTACCAACCAATTTAGGTTTTAGCGGTGTAAAGATTTAAACTCATGCCCTTCCTTTGAATTATACAAAATTTGACAACAATGTTATTTGGTGAGTACTGTTATAAAGAAATTATATATGTTAAATTTAAACAAAGTAATTGTTATATTTCATTTAAGCCTTGTTTGATTCCCATTTATTTCAAAATATATATTTTTCTCCTCTTTTCAACTATACATTCTCCATCAAATTATTATTTAAAAATTCATTTTTATTTTTATTCTATTTTTTTGCAAATAAAGGACATCAAATGGGCTATTAATATTTTACACACAAATTCAAATTTTTTTATTATTTTTAATCACACATTCTCCATCAAATCACTATTTTATTTTTCTGTAGAAAAAATGACATCAAATGGGCTTTTAATATTTTACTGTAGTTGACAATCAACGACCACTAGTACTGACTCAAAATTCTCGACCCACCACTGATTAAATCTGTTTAAAAGTCAAACGAGTATCAATTTCGAAATGCAGTATAATATTCATTACAAAGCAAAATACAAAAGAAAGCCAGCTTCCTCCAACCACATCTTGTATCCCTTATTAAATGCTCCCACCAAATGGAGTTTCAAGTAAAAGTTCGAACAAAATAATGGTCCAAAGAGATTGCTTTGATCATGTCACAGCTTAAAACGGGGAAGAAAAGACAGCTATACCAACGTCACAACTAACACCAAGTTGATGCAAGTATTTATTACACAAGTACACAACCTGAAAACTGGATATTTTGTACCAAAACTAGAAAATAGGATGAATTACAATTAGGGTTCCATTTAATAGCATTAAAATCCATGGAAAAAGACACATTTGAGGAATTCGTTTTCTACTTTGGCTATTTGATATGAAAGTGAAAATGGAGTTCGAATTTCAAGATACAAACACTTAAAGAATGTTTTGGCCAATTGAGTGAAAATTGAATTCCTATTATTTATTAAATAGAAAAGGATAACCTTATTCATGTTTTGAATTTTCAAAATAATAAAAAACTATAATATGCTTCAATTGATTGGATTCTATTCATGTAAATTATTTTCATCTTTTAGTTGGAAGCTACGACGGTGGTATAGGCCCTTTGAAACTGTTGTAAGACTTTAAACGAGTCCCGATCAAGAATTTTACTCAACCCACATGGGTCAACAGAGTTTAGATGAGTGACGAGTCTATGTTAGAAGACAACGAAACTCCATGACATTATAGCAGAGTACAAGATGCATTGTTGATTTAGTGAACATGACATACAATAAAACAAACAATTTATGAAAAAATACATGCTTTTCATAGCTAAATGGGTGTGAAGAATCTCCTCTCTCTCTCTCTCTCTCTCTCTCTCTCTCTCTCTCTCTCTCTCTATATATATATATATATATATATTGTCGACATTTGCTTAATTGTTGTTTGTATCTTCTAGACCACGAATGTGATTTTCAAATAGATTTTAATTATGTGGAATTTATTCGGTAGCACGTTTAGGTCCACACTAACCAATTCAACAACTGGCAGTTGATTGCATTTATTTGCATTATATCTTTCCACCAGTGCAATTAGTCATTAAGGGTATGTTTGAACTCCATTGTTTGAAAAAATAAGTTTTGTAATCATGATCTTTTTGAAGAATATGTGGTTCAAAAAAAAAAACAATTTGATTACGTATAAAATTATTTTATTGAAAAAATATATGATTGAAAATGAATTTGAGAAAAAAAATGAACTTTTATAGAATACGGGTCAAACAGGAGCTAACTATATAAGCCATAATGCGTAAATCCTAAATTAAGCCATAATTCATAAACACTTGTTTGATCCACAAATACTACCTAATTACTAACCATTCGTTTATATCTATTGGTGAATATCGAGTCATATTTGGCTGTGTTGTATTGTGTCGTTTCATTTCTTGAGTATGTAGACATTTTTTAAAGGAATCATTTTTCACAAAATTACTTCTTAAAAATCAAAATTGAACACGAGACATAACTTTAGTCATGTAGAAATGAGATTACAACTATTAATATCGTCTGAAATGGAGATCGATATATGATCTCAACCACTAGAAAATGCAAAATGGTCAGTTCGATGTCAATTTTATTTCACTTATAAATTATAATCATAAAACTTCTCACTAGGTTTTTGTAAAATTACATTTTTTTATTATGTCGTATTTAATTGACTTTATTTTTCAAGAAAAATATTATTTTTTTCACTCAAGTTCCTACTTTTGAATATTAGATTGATATTTTTTCATAAAAAATATTTTTCAAAAGTTGGTCATGTGACCATACTTTATTCAAAAACAAGAAAAACTATTTTCTTTAATGTGGAGTAAATTTTTATTTTTCAAGTAATTCACATTTTCTCTCTTTCATCTACTTTGCTATATCATTTACCGATTAATAAAAGATGACCAAGTATAATATTTTTTTACATTGAATAATTAAATCAAATTCTTTTCATACAAGTTTCATACTTGCAATTAAACACACTCTGAATTCATGTTTAGTCAACAATCACTTGATATTTACAATAGAAATCTCGGCATGTCTACCTAAACTTAGTAAAAGCCTATTTGGGAGTGATTTTTTGGTCCAAAAAATTGATTTTTTGATCGTTATTTCACTATTTCAACCGTCATATTTGACTTCTTCTCTCACAGGTGGATCCCACTTTTCTTCTAACGGTCAAAAAATCAATTCTCAAAATCACTCCCAAACAGGCTCTAAGTTAGTTAAATGTAAATAAATTTTTTTACTAATAAAAGTTAAAAAAAAAAATTATTATAATATTAATAAAAGTATCTGTTTAACATAATAAAATTAAAAAAAAGGTGGAAATAATAAAATTAAAGTCTTCAAAACCGTCAGACACGTACCGCGCCGTGCAGAAAAGGAAAATAAGAAGAAAAACACTGTCATTGCAACACCATGCCATGCTTGAATGCACGACCAGTCTTATTGGCACTCAATTTTGAAAATAATTTCATTTTAGTTCATGTAATTTTTTTATTCTATATACATCTAATTTTGTTTCATTTTGGTCACCATTAATGATTCAATTGTATAATTTAAAGTCATTTTTCTTATATGAACTCTTATTGACATTAGTCTATTATGCCATAGTGGCATAATACAACAGATGTGCCAATTGAAATGAGTTTCTAAGCACAAGTGTATGCCATGTAAATCAATATTCTTAAAATCAGGACATAATTGGCTAGTTTGACCAAAAAAATAAAAAAAAGAGAGGATAAAATAAAAAATTGATATCCGCATGGTGTGGCTAAGCGGCAAAATTAACTTTCAAGTTTTTACAGGTTTAAGTGGACTCGTGCATAGAAAAGCGCAAAGCATAGCAAGACAACAAAGGCCATGCTTCAAGCTTGGACGAAGTTTAGATGAGTTCATTAGAATTTCGTATGAAATACGATTTAGTTGTAAAAAAAAAATAAAAAAAATAGAAACTGTATATGCATATAAATTTTCAAAGAGAATGATACATAACTACATACTTTCAAGATATACTTTCAAAATTAAGAAACTTGATGACCTCCTTCCAAAATTAGGTAATCACAATTTGTGACATTAGAAAAAATTTTGTTACATGTGTTTAATCAAACATGTCAAAATCACAATAAACGTGTAATTTATGATCACTATCACAATAGACACATAATTTATAATCATGATCACATACGAGTTACAAATTATATGAGATCACGATCACAAAGACACATTTTGTTGATCAGAATCATGTATTTTGGTCACAATCACATATTCTAATCGGCCACAAATTATCCAATTAACTAATCATTATGACTCCTCACCCTCACTCCACCCACTTCACCACTACCAAATTGTCGTTGCCACCCCAAATCCACAATCCTCAATCACAACCACCAAACCGCACCTCAACCTCCACCTCCTACGCACAACCAACATTACCACTTTGTATATAACACTGCAACACTACGAACAACACGTGTTCATCGTCGTAGCCATTTCATTTGAAAACTTCCCTTTTCATCCCTAAAGAATCAATCACAAATCTACATATCTCTGTAAAACGCCACGAGCAACCATCATTAATAGACAGCTTCATCGTTAGTGCAGTTCGATTCACCATCAAATGTTTGACCCGATGCTCTCAATCTTTGTGTTGTTGAGGTCCTCTAGAGGTGATGTTGTGAATGGTGATGGCAATGAGGACATGCGATCGTTGGTGGATGAAGGTCGAAGGTAGATGGTAGATTTGAAAAATAGGAAAAAATGGATTAAATGACAAATGGGGGTTGCATGAGGTGGGATGGGGTGTTAGGGTAGTACAATAGTTATTTTCGTAAAGGGCGGAGTCAATGGTGGAGACGCCTCATATCCACACTGTAGATAAAGAGAGAAAGTGTAGTGAGAGAGAGAGTATCACATATTATTCGAAAGAGTGAGAGTAGGCGTCAGTGTGGATGTGAGGTGCACCTGATTTTTGAAAGAAAAATCTTTGTATTTGACTATTGAGATAAAAAGTTAATAATTAGGCGTGGTATAATTTCCTCATCTTCAAACCAGCTAGTTTACCATCCAAAACTGATTTGATCGTTCAGCCTTAAAGTTTGTTCTTATTTCATCTTCTTATTTTTTGAACATAGGTTTAACTCTATTTTGACCATTTGATCCTTGCCTTTGTTTGAGTCGATGTCCAATTTAGCTAGGACTAATGCATCCATAAACTAGAATCATTAAATTGTGTACGTAAGAAAATCAGTCACCATGTGAAAAAGGACCATAAATTTGTTTCGAGGATCAGTGTTGTTATCAAACTCAAATAAAATTACAATTACAATAATCGGTTTGAAAGAAAAATTTGAATGGACTGAAATTAAAGTGGTCTCAAAATTGGGTGACCTCAATTGCTTTTTACGCGTCTTATTGAGACCCCCACTAACATAAAAAAGTCATTTTTCAAAACTCATAATATTTTCCAGTATCCTCTCCCTCCAACCCCACAGTCCCACACTTTCTTCCCTTCTTCCCCGTCACCACCGCCGACGAGTCGACGACCACAAGTTGAAACTTCATAAAAGCACTTCCAAACACTACGCAAATTACACAAATGAGTTCCCTGGTAGCGCCAACCCGGGGCGGTTCATCAACCGCATCGGGTCGGTCCTCCATCATCGACTCCTTACGTAGCTGCACTTTTTCCGGCGTTATGATCCATAAAGAGGAGCTGAAGAAGAAGATTATGATGCCGGAGTATTTGAGGCTTGCCATGAAGGAAGCTATTGAAGCCAAGGATGTTGAAGCCGATACTATTAGTCAGCTTTATGAAAAGCCTCACGTGGCTGGAGCCGAACCGCCTCAGATTCCAGAGTCTCCGTTGGTTGTCTTTATTAACTCCAAAAGCGGTGGGCGTCACGGACCTAAACTAAAGGCCCGACTTCAGACTCTAATGGGCGAAGAACAGGTCACTGTACATTCGATGTTTGTTGTATATATTCTGATCGGTGCAATATAAGTATTTGGAACATGTTCATGGGTTCTTCGCAAGCAGTTATTACGTGCGATCGTGAATAAATATATGTATGCAGAAATTATTGCGTGCGTTTTTGCATTTTCTTTAGGTTGCTAATATCTGAACGCAATTTATAAATGATGGAAACTGTTTTCAAGATTTCCTTTTTCATTTTCTCCTTTCCCATAGGTTGAATAAATCTGATTTTTTATTTATTTTTCCGTAGTAGGTCGGGTTGGGGGTTGGTGAGGAGGTTGATATTTCCTTTACTTTTTATAAATTTAAAATTATTCAGCCTGGTATCTTATTTTTTAAATTCACTTCATATTAGATTCCTCCCCACTCCCCCCCCCTCCAGAAATCTGGCAGTTAAAAGTTTTCTTGGTGAAAATTAAAATAAAGATCATTCTTGGTGAGTTCGATTCCTGGAATTCTCTTGAAAGGCAGTTATTCTCCTGGAAGGCAGGATTTATCCTGAAAAGCAGGAGCTCAAAGGCAAGGTGCAAAGATGGAAAACAACTTGCTTGACACTTTGGCAGATCAGTTGGGGGCTCTTGAGCACTGGTCAGTTTGGGACACAACCTGCAGTTTAACCTGTCTGCAGCTTATGGGGTCAAGGTGTAGACTCCAAGATTTAGTTACTGGATGCCTGGATATCAAAAAAAATAAAAATAAATAAAGATCATTCCTTCTATACTGAGTGGGGTAAATATGTGAACAAGAAGTCATACTTTTAGTAAACAAATCCATGCCTCTGTCTCAAAAATTCAAGATTTAAGTTTATTATTATTATTCAATTATTTATTTAATATTTATTATTATTTTTACTTATTCTTTTCTTTGAAGGATTTTTTTTTGGAGATAAGACAAGCATACAAATACTAAGAAAGAAATTTTAAAAGGGGTAACAATAGTTTATGGCAGGAGCCATTTTACACTCACCTTGGCCCCTTTTTATTCGTAGGATAAATTTAAATTTGTAAATGAACTTATAATCAGCATGGGCTGTGCTATCAGCAAGCATCTGATTTGATATATTGTATTCCTTCAATAGACCTTTAGAGCTTTTGGAAACTGAATTGAGGGTCTGTAATACTGCAAAGTGATACTAGATTCTGGGCATAAATTAAAACTTCTGCACTCCCTTACTAGATATTACTTCAATATGGTCATGTTATCAGGAGCTTAAGCAAGACAAACGTTTCCTCCGTTCTTAATAATTATGTGACAGAATGTGATTTTGATGATAATAATATAACTATACAAGTCCTGAGGTGAATTTCTGTCTCTCCTTTTCTTTTCCTGTTAAACGGTACCAGGTTTTTGACCTCTCGTCGGTGAAGCCTCATGAATTTGTTCAATATGGATTGGCTTGCCTGGAGAAGTTTGCTAGTCTTGGAGACACCTTTGCTAAAGAGACTCGTGAAAAACTAAGGGTTGTGGTAAGCATCATATTCTGGCCTAAAACTTTCATGCTTTGGCATTCTTAAGTTATACCATTTACTACTATGCTATGTATTTCACTTGAATGGCAAAGATCATGCTCATAGTGTTTGTGCTCGTTGTCAATTTACATATAAAGCTTTAAGCAATCTGGCCCTTGACAGGTTGCAGGAGGTGATGGTACTGTCGGGTGGGTCCTTGGCTGTCTAGGAGAACTGAACAAACAAGGACGACTGCCAGTTCCACCGGCAGCTATAATTCCTTTAGGTACAGGAAATGATCTGTCCCGGAGTTTTGGTTGGGTAAGGTTTCATCCACATCAACCTTTTATTTGCCTTGTTGTCCACCCTGTTCTAAGCTGTGTCACAAATGTTGTCTTTCCAGGGTGGGTCTTTCCCATTTAATTGGAAATCATCCATAAAAAGAACTCTTGACAGAATAGGCAATGATCCTACCTGTTATCTGGACAGGTGATGTCTTTAGCTTGTTCCTTTAAGTATCTTTCGTGATTTATTAAGTTGGTACCACTAATAAATTCTTACTCCTATATATATGGTTGTTGACAAGAAATTCAAATACTTAGTACCATCCTTTCGGAGGCAGTTCTTTGAAGATGGTGCTACCAGAGATCTAGTTAATCAGGAAATTAAAATCTAGATTTTTTTGTCTTTGGAGATCTTGGAATCTTGTTACCTTCTAGTGGGTGTGGGAATGGGGGAGGAGATGATGCACAAAGTACAGTCTTTTGCAACTTTCTAGTTTAATTAATCCGATGACAATATTCTTTGAATAAAACTGATATTGGACGATAAAAAGAAGGCTCTATAATTTATGTTTCGTATATCCTCTTCGACCATGGATGTTAACAGATTGTTGGATACACTACTTGCTCTAAATAGGTCTTTGTTGTAAGAAACTTTGGAGCTGCGATTAGCAGTCACACGATCCGCCTAATCTATATATGATTATGCGAAAGTGAGATGTATGATATTTGAACACGTGAAATTGGTTGGTGGAATCGAGAGAGAATCTAATAGAATAAATTATCAGAAAGCAATACATATGTCTGTATCAAGCTACAAATCATTAGTTCCATGAAAAATTAGAGGAGAATTTGAAATTTTTTTATTATAGTGAAGTGAAAAGGATGGCTTATCAGTGAATAAGAACGGCTTATACATCAGTTCATAATTTTCTTTTATATGTATACCCCTGTTATGGCAGATGAAATGCATTATCCAGCATTGCTGCACCCAAATCTGCTGAGTAAAGGTTGTATTTAATTATTTCGGTAGTTTCAAGATATGTCGAATTTACTGTGAAAATGTATCATCAGATTAGTTCTCGTAACCTATTGTTTTTTCTTCTTTTGAAGCAACATTGCCTTGATGATGAAATGCATATTTTGTTGTGCAGTTGGCATGTCTTAATATCAATGCCAGCTGGGGAGGACTTGGAGATACCTTATTCTCTCAAGGCAACAGAAGAAACACCTCTTGATCAGGTATGTGGCTGAAATTTATCAAATTCTGTTTTTTTTTTATGCTGTTCAGTAAGATTGTTTTGATTCAGCCAGCTATAAAGTTAGTTAATCTTATTGATTCACAATTTTGTCTGTTTATCATTGATTTTACTAACTCAACCTTTTGGAATTGCTAGTTGATGATGCATGACGCTCTAATTATTTTCATGATGGAATGGAGTATTCATTGATTTGGGGGATATTTTTGGATCTTCTCGACTAAGCCTCGAAGTCTGCTTTTCACCATCTGCATAAAGATGGGAAATAAATGACTTCATGTAGTTGTGCTCCAATCGTTGATGTGTTCTATGCAGTGAAGTGATAGCCCACTTCTTACAAAGAATTTTCAGAAACCAAATTTTTACTATATTCCAAAATTAACACGTTTTATACCCATTACATGATGCACTTCTAGATATTAATAAATTAAAATGCATTTTACAATATTTATTAATGATTCCTGTATAAAGGCATTGCAACATGATACAATCGTGTCTATTATATGTTTAATGATTGAGGACAATAAATCTAATTTATCGTGCTTATCTTCTGATGCTTATGAAATTGAATTCCATCTTGATTGTGCAGGAACTGGAAGCTGAAGGGGAGTTGCCGGAGAAGGTTTCTTGTTATCAGGGAGTCTTTTATAATTATTTTAGCATAGGTATGAATTTGATTTTGTTATGCTTATCTTGCTGGGTGAAAATGTTATCACTGCTTGAAATATTATCATTTGATGTTAATTCAGGAATGGATGCCCAAGTTGCTTATGGTTTCCACCATTTACGCAATGAAAAACCTTATCTGGCTCAGGGTCCTATTTCAAACAAGGTGCAAATTCTTCTTCCCAATCCCAAGATACTCTAGGTACTTGGTATTAATGGTAGAATCAGGGTGTTTCATCTTCTTGGATTAACAATTTTGGGATTCTAAAGAATGATATGTGAACTCAAATTCCACACCATTGAAATCCTTTACAAATGGGGTTGTGTGAGTGCAACTTTCTTCTGATATTAATTTGATTTGGGAAGTTTTCCTCAATCCTTGATATTTACTTCTCTTTCTGTGATGTTTTCTTTATATGCCATGCCGCGTCCTGATGATGCTCAATGCAAGTATCTATCTGAGTTTTGCAGAAATAACGAATCGTTTTCGAATTAGTTATGAATTGATTTACTACACATACTGTTCCCACTCTCATTGGCCATATAAAGTTGAAGTGTAAATAAATTACTGCAGTTAATTTATTCGGGGTATAGCTGCATGCAAGGCTGGTTCTGCACACCATGTACCAGTGATCCAGGATTACGGTCAGAATTCTATCTCGCACAATTTCTTCTAGCAAATTTTTTTATTTTTTATTTTATTTTTTTAAATTTGCCTATTTATTTAGGGCCTGTTTGGTAGCGATTTTTCCTCCCAAAAAATTAATTTTTTACCGTTATTTCACTATTCCAGTTGTCATATTTGACTTCTTCTCTCACAGGTGGACCCTACTTTTCTCCTAACGGTCAAAAAATCAATTTTCAAAATCACTTCCAAACAGGCTCTTAGGGTTTCTTGGTATTCTTACGTATAGTTTTTAAGGAAAACAGGAATTGAATATCTTATTGAGTAGCGTGACAAATGTGAATCTTTCCCTTTGCCCTTCACCACGACTTTACAAATGCTGTGCCTTACGTATGGCATTTCTGGTGCTACTTACAGATGAAGACATGCTTTTTTAAAATTAACTGATACATTTTGATATTATAATTGTGCAGGGGACTAAAGAACATCTTAAAAATATACATCAAGAGGGTCAATTGTTCAGGATGGGAGAAAATCCCAGTCCCATCAAGGTTGATTTCATTTTATAGAATAGTGCTTGATCCCAATATTATTTTATGCTCGCCACATATGATGTATTACCATGATCTGAATTTCTCTCAGAATCACATGTACATTTTTATGAGGTCGATCTTTTCATGACTTGTTACATTTGTTTTAAAATGACATGATTTTAACCTTTTAGTGTGAGGGCTATAGTTGCTCTAAATCTTCCTAGCTATGGAAGTGGAAGAAATCCATGGGGCCATCTTAAGCCAGAGTATTTAGAGAAGGTATCTATATGTTTACACCACATACATTTAGTCTCGATAATGTAATAGTAATGCAATTTTCTCAATTTTTCATTTGCTCCTTTATGTTGAGACGAAGCGTTTAGCTCGTTTTGTACTCAACATAAATCACTTTTTGGATTTTTTACGGTGCAACGTTTATGGAAATACCTTTTATACTTGATCACCACTATTTGAGCTCTGCCCTGTGGATATTCTCACCATTCTACTTGCTGAGATAATTTCTTTTACCCTGAGACAGTATCAATTTTAGTTATGCTGTCTAAATTTAGTTCTAGTTCCAAAAAAGATAATTAACTGTGGGTACTTATTTTCTTGCAACCTCAGTCTTTACTGGTATTTTGCTGGTGCTCCTTGGACTCTTTTCATACCATGAGTAAACTATAAATAAACATATCAAATGCATGAAAAACCAGTGAAGTTGCTACTTAACTCTTTCATGCGACTTCATAGCCAGCCGGTATAGTAACATACATGCATAAACTTCCCTCATCCCCATTAGCTCAACATTTTTACCTCAAGTAACATGGAAGAAAATGAAATTTTGACATGTAGCCGTACATCTTCTTATCTCAAATTTAATTTATTTGAAATTTGGTGATTTTGTTTGATGGTTAACTCGTTACAATTGCTTCTATAGATTATCAACAAAGAATTGTATGAGATTATAAGCTGACGACGCTTTCTCCTTTTATTTCTAGAGAGGATTTGTTGAGGCCCATGCCGATGATGGTTTCTTAGAAATTTTTGGTCTGAAACAAGGGTGGCATGCTTCAATGGTTATGAGTGAGATTATCTCTGCCAAACACATAGCACAGGTATTCTAGTTACAAGAGGAAGTAACTTGTACTACATGACTTTTGCTTTCAATAAGCAGAAAATTTATTGCACTGCAATTTTCCAGGCTTTGGCAATTAGGTTTGAGCTGAGAGGAGGGTCATGGAAGAAGGCATATATGCAGATGGATGGTGAACCGTGGAAAGAACCGTTGGACAATGAGTTTTCGACCTTCGTTGAAATTAAACGGGTACCATTTCGATCAGCTATGGTCAATGGACAGTAATTACAACAGCATTTTGTATCATCTTTATCAATTTGTGGAAATTGGATCATTGTTGAACAATCCTTTTCTTTACTATTGTATGTGTAATACCTTGTTTAGGAGGAATTTTTAGTCAACTTCCAACTGTGGAGCTAAATTTATGGAGTCTTGAAGAAAGCATTGTAAGCAACAAGCATGTAAGAAAAAACAAGAATCGAATGTCTATATGTTATACGTAACTACTTTATTAAACAATAATTTCGATCTTTACTATGATCGTCAATATATTATATTACTTGTGTTATATGGAATCACTTTAAATTGAGATAGGAATGATTAAGAAGATTCCTAAGCACCAAATGGTTAAAAGCCAAATGTAATGTTTCTATCATGCTAGGATTATGTGATAATCCTTGTGTATAAGCATAGCATTGTCCCATAGAGCATTGTCCCTTCTTCTTTTATTATTATTATTATTATTATTATTATTATTATTATTATTATTATTATTATTATTATTATTATTATTGTGTTGTAAGTACATTCTAATTTATCATATTCGATTGTTCCATGTGGAATCACTTATTTGCTAGCACTAGCAATTGAAAAATGAATTTCTACAATTGTTTAGATTAACGTGTTTCATGAAGAGAATTTGATTTAGTGACATTCTTAATAGACTTAAATGTGGGAAGTAAAATTCCAGCTAGTTAGCTCGAATCTACAACAACTTATTTGATATTTAACCGGTATTCTAAAAAGTTTCTTTAGTGGAACTTTTTAAGTTGTATTGTAACATGATTATCAACTATGTAGAAGTTGCAAATTTAAGAGAATTGAGCAATATAAGAGATGTAGGCAAAACTTAAACTTCTATGGTGAATTTTTTGGGAGTAAAAATATATTGGGATGACAATTGGTGTTTATGATAGCAGGGACTTTATGATTTATTGAGAGTTTTAGTCGATATTGACTCTCTTTAATATCTTGATAATATAATAATAATTATTGTTATTATAGGTACAGAAGTTGGTTCACAGAATTTATACAGGAGAGTTATGTCGTTTGTGGCAATTTTTGGTGAAAGATGACCAAAAAAAAAAAAAAAAAAAAGAATTAACAACACAAAAAAATTCTGTGAAGGCAACCCTGTACGATTAGAATTGTTCTTTGGCAAATGAAGATTGCATGTATTATGACCTGTCAAAATCCTGCACTTGACAGATTTTTTTGGCATAATTATTATAATAATGTGTTGCAAATTATCATTTTCTGACAATTACCTGATTTTGAAGAAGCCAAACAAGGGCTAATTCGTATAATAATGACAGTGCTAATAATAATTGTGGTTAGAGATTATTCCCAAAAAAAAAAAAAAAAAAAAAAACAAAAATGTTATTAGAGACCCTTCAAATATTTGTAACTACACATTTTGTACTGATCCATGGCTTATAAGCCATCGACTTATTTACCAAACATTAAACTCTGCTTGGTCTTTTAGTTTTTAAGCACAATCTTTACCCTTACCGAACATTGAAAAATGTAAGGTAAAAACTAAAATAGTGGAGTAAAATTTTGTGATGAAAAAAGTTCCTTTAGAAAATTTGAAATATATCAATTGGTTAAGTAACAAAAATATGATCAAGTTGGTTGAATCCCACTCTTATTTATTGCTCTATGGTTTTCCTTTGAATGTCTAATCCTATATAGTTAAAGTTACATTAAAAATCAAATGAATGCAATATTTTAAATTATCTGTTCCATTAGTCTTCATTAGTAGTTGGATTCCTAAAAATAACATTTTAATCACCATTAACATGAGAGAATTAGAAGTTTCTTCATGTTGCCTATCAAAGATAAAGGTATTTAATTATTTAAAAATATGTTTTCTTACGCGCAAATCATATTCGTTTCTTCATGAACTTCGCCAGCACTATCATAATTGAATCTAATTCATCGGTCCAACTAGAAAAACCAAGAACAATATTGATTATAGGCCAAAAATTAAAAATTTTGAACCATAATCTATAATACCTTAAGATTTTAGACGGGATGGTTACATTACCCAAGCCAAACGAAACATTTGAATTCAAGTTTTAATTGTCTTGTCATCACTTATTTATAAAACCTCCATATTTTAGACCTCAGAATATTGTTTGTATGTGATAAGGCGTGTAAAAGACAAGATTTAACGTCTCTTTAACATTTTTAATATGAGGGAAGGAAATCGAAAAAGTAACAGAGAATCAATAATTGATTTAAAAGAAGATTTATAATATTAATTCTTATAAGCATGATAGTGCTTACAATAATTGTTGTTCTTAGTGCTAACGTTTCTGTCTATTTATAAATTAAATCATTCATAAACTCTTCCTGAGGCGATTATCTATTGAAACCTACTCCCGAGGTGATTATCTATTGGAACCCACTCCAAATTATTTATTCACATATAGTTAAAGTGTCATTAACCATCAAGTCAATGGAAATTTACTGCAAAATTCAGTGTTATTACTCGATTCGTCTTAATTTTTTAAATCATCTTTTCGATTAGTAGTTGAATCCCCAATAGTAATCATTCTTAGCACGTGAGAATTAGAAGGTCCTAATGTAGAACAAAGATATTAGTACAATGAAAAACTAACCCTGCCTAAGGGTAAATCATTTTCATTACTTCGTAGGCTCGACCAATGTTATCAAAATTGGATTAGACTTACAAGTTCATCTTAAAAGATAGCAAACTCGACCAATTACAACTTCAGAACTTTCGACAGGTGAGCTTTTTAATTTACAACTTGAACCAATCGACTCTGAATCCACTTATTAAAAAAATAGTCATCACATTAATGATGAATTCATTTGTCATTATCTTTAAACAACTTAAAGAGTAATTTGTAACATATATCTACTGTACTTTACTATTTAATCAATTCATTAGTGGGATTCGATTTTGATTAGTGTGTCAAATCAACAGCAGTTAGATAATTGGTAAATGGATTAAGATAAGATAATGAATTAAATATTTTATTTTTCTCAGAGTGGGCGTATCATTAGGGGATGGATTGAATAGATGTCCTTGGCGTGTACGTTCGATTCGCTCTAGTTGATGCTGACGATGTACCGTGGTAGCCACTGCAAGGAAAAAAAAAGTACTAAAGAAGTTAAAGTTTGGAGTTTTGCTCAATTGCGAGAAAATGCTTGTCCAAAGGGATGACCACTTCTCACAATTACTGTAGGTCCCGTATGAATTAAAAAATGTCGACCTCTTCTTCATTCGTGTGTTCTATCAAACCGCATGTCAAGTTTCCTGTTGCTGTAACTTGATCCTAAAATTTTATTTATTATTCTGTATTTAATATTGTGCGCGCGCGCACATATATATACACGTACTATAAAAAAATGTTGCAATTTGAGTCGAGGGTAAAAGATGACAAATGTGTTATGTGTTGAACAACATCGTTTGAAAATTTAAATTTTTGAAAAAGGGACAAGCTTTTTTCACGAAGTGCTTGAAAACAAGATTCAAATGAATATACGTGACAAATGCCAAGGAAAACACTCGAATCTATTTATAAAAGTTGTTCACTTCTTAGACCCTCTCATCTAAAAAAAGTGTAAAAAAATAATATTGAAATAAAGGCGTGTATTATTATATATTGCAAATAAACTGTTCTAAAAAGGGAAATTAAAATCCAGAGTATGTTTGAAGTCTAATTTGTCTTACACAAATAATTGAATAAAGAAGACAGAAAAGAAAAGATGAAAAGGAAAAAAGAGATGCCTCCACTTTCAAATACCATCAGAAATTGAAAATAAAGCATAACAATTAATTATCAAAGCAAGAAGCTATAAGAAAAGGAAGTAAAAAGTTTCTCTCAACAATAAAAGAGTCGTGATAATTGGGACTAAAACTAATAATTGAGAGAAAAACATATATACCAAATTAAATTTTTATTTATATCGGATCCATGAATTCCAGTGAGATAATGTGAGTTTAGGCTAGCACGTGAAGCCAGCATGGTGGCCGCCCGTCATGGTTTGTTGAGTGTTGGCTCCACCCTTGAATAAAGACATGTCTAAAGAAGAGGTTAGCACCCTCTAAAGCAATGTCATTCGTGATGTATCATATTATTAGATTATTCAATCACATTCTAATTGCGTCAATTTAATAAAATTTACATAAATTTTAATTTTATATTATTTCACATGAAATTTATGTGATATACGTCATAGTATTTTAGTTGTCTTAAACTACTTCTCATTTTATTACATTCTGATTTTGTCAATTTCCTGAATGAGAAGTTGTGAGACAAAATGAATTTACTAGAAGTTTAACTTTATTCTATTTTCGATAAAAAGAAAAGACCAAGAAGACAAAAAATAAAAAATAAAAATCACAAAAGGCGAATAAGCTAAAAAAAGAGCAAAAAGAAAGGCTAAAAAGACACTTAAAAGGAAAAGAAAGAAGTGTTATGTAGGGAAACGTATGCATATATAAATATATTATACATCAGCTTTGAAGCGAAGAACAAATTGTCTAAGCATTTGTTTAAGTAAAAAAGTAAACAGAAGTCTTAAGAGAAGTATCATTACGAGTTAAACGATCTTCTCCTTCGTGGCAAAAATGTACAATGGCTAAAACATATGAAGTTGGGCGTGCACACGTTAGATTTTAATAAAAGCCAATGAAACCACATCTTTAATACCTTGAATTTAAAATAAAGTATGATAAAATTGGGCACGGTTTGAGATAGTCTATGCTCCATGTTGGGTTTTGCAAGATAAATGAACAATATTAGACTTAATTCTTGAGGCTTGCAGTATGTACGTGTAGAGTCACATGCAGAGTAAAGAATCTGAAACACGTGTTTTACATCTCTTGCATAAAATTCAACCGTTGAAACATCAAATTACATGTTTCAATTTTTTAAAAATTAAATTAATATTCCCAGATTAAATTTACTACTTAGAATATCTCCAAAAAACTCTCTCTTTATAAAGAACTTCTTTAAATTTAGAGAATAATTTTTTTAATACACTCCAACAAGCTTTCTATTTTGATTCTTTATTTTACTCCATTCGTCCCATTTATATAGACTTAGTTTCCTCTTTTTTTTTTTTTTTTTGTCCCAAATATATAGTCCAGTTTCTTAATTTAGAATATTTTGTTTTAATCCTTTACTGTTATATCCTTATTTAATTTGCTTAGTTACAGTCAATTTTTCCAACTTAGCCTTTGTTTGAGCCCCATTTTTCAATCAAAATACATTTTTCAACAGTAATTTGATATCATTTCAACCACGCATTCTTTAATAAAATAATATTATACGCAAATAAAAAAATTTTCCTTATTTTTTAACTACACATTTTCCATCAATACATTATTCAAAAATTCATTTTCTTCACAAAAATGGGACTCAAACAAGGGCTTAATTTGCCTACTTCTTGAAATCTTTCAAATACATGCACATTTCCCAATAATTTGCCAATTGCTTGAAATCAATTTTCAAATTCTTTATAGATTCCAACAATAATTTACTACTATTTGTTGAAAATTAAATAGGGGCAAACTAAGATTTTTTTTTTTTTTAAACAAAAATTACTTTTTCAATAACATAAAATAAGATTTCTTAATCTTTGTAAAAAACAAAACAAGCATATATACGTGAAACGGAGGGAGAATTTTTTTCAATGAACATTTAATAATTTCTCCACATATTTTATTTAAATATAATTTTCTTTTATATATTAATGACCAGTAAATTCAAATGTAATTTGAAAAATTTTAATTGTAAAGTATTGAAATTTGTAATATATTAAATACAATCATTGTACATTAAGAATAGAGAGTGAATTTGACTCTTTAAATTTGAAAAATCAAGTACATTCTCTACTTTAAAAAGTTAAAATAGATTCTCTTGGAACTTATTTTAAGTATTGACTCTCTAAAGTAGAGAGTATTTTGTATTTAAAATATTTTTTAGAGATATTCTTACAAATCAATTCCATTTGAATAATATTACAGATTACAACAACAGTCTAAATGATTCTAGATATTGACTGAATAAAATGTTTAATTTTACCTATTATTTAATGTCACGCTAACGATACCTAAATTGAAATTATAATTTCAGTAAAATTAAATAACATTATTCCACCACATTAGTTACGGCAATATGCCAATTCCAATGTCTCACGGACTCGGATGCATGTCGAGTGCTTTCTACTGTACATTTTAGATATGAACAAAGACGTAGGCCCCACTTTTCATGCGAAATAATTCTCCGAAAAAAAAAATAAAAAATCCACCTGTTCCCACTTCCCTATAAATAACACCTCAACCAATCTCTCCTTCCTCAATCCACCACCCCTTCTCCATCGTCTGCTCCCCATAACAGCATAACTAGTTCTTTAATAAGTTATCGTAAAAAAGAAATTCTTTATAGCCATAAGACTTAAAAATGGGTACTGTGGAGGCTCCAACAGCATCATATTCATCACTTGCACAGCGCTCACCGTGGCATTCTCCGGTGCCGTACCTCTTCGGAGGATTGGCAGCCATGTTAGGGCTCATTGCTTTTGCTCTCTTGATCCTGGCCTGCTCATATTGGAAACTTTCCGGCTACCTCGAGAACCAGGGAGAAACCGAGAGGGATCTTGAGGCAGGGGAGGTCAATGGCAGCGGCGATGGCTCAGCTGATGGCAGCCTAAAGGCTGCACCACCAATTCTTGAAGAGAAGTATCTAGTGATCATGGCCGGCCAAGAAAAGCCAACTTTCTTGGCCACTCCTATGTCCAGTAAAGCATCATCTTTTGGCAATAAAAGTACAAGCACTACTAGTAGTAAATCTACAGAGGAAGATAATGAAGAGAAGAAGCAGCAGAAAAACGGTGGAAATGTAGAAATGGGGAACATGGAGAGCCTTGAAGCAGTAGATCAGGTCCATTGAAATCATTTTATTTTATTTTTATTTTTGCAGAGACCTTTGCTGTCTCGGCTGCGCTACAAAGAAGTCGAGCACTCGTCTTTGAGCAACTTATTGCTTAGATACTTTCAAAAGTATCCTGTCAACATTTTGTGGGTTATTTATTTTATTAAGATTTGAGTAGGAATTTTGAAATTGTAAATAATTCTTGGAGAAATTAAGAGTGTTTGGAGAAAATTCCCATTCTTTGTTCATCAATTGTTGCTCTGCCTTCTGGTGTTCTTCACTTTTGACCCAATTATGTGTACACATCAAGAGGGAATTTTCATCCCTAATAATTTATGCACAGAATGAGTGCACAACATTAGAAAAAACAAAACATTAAAGAAAAAAAATAGATGAGTGAAAAAGGTTGTTCCTTCCGTATTGAATTTTTTGCATTAACGATAAAGTTATTGGTGATTTACAACAGAAAAATAAATTACCCCTTCTGGTTTAACAATTTAAGAAATGTTTGATTAGATGACAGACCCTACAAAATTATCCCTTTACCCCCATCGAACGCACACTTTAATCATTCGACTATGAATGCAAAGAAACTCAATTAATGCAAAAAAAATTATATGTCGAAAGAGTTTAAGTTTTTAGATAAAATAATTCATCACAGTATCAAAACATAAGTTGTAAAAGTCTTGCCATTATTACTCATTTATAAAAATTGCCCGAGCATCAAATTTTTATTAAAATAAATAAATCCAAATGTGTTCCAGATGAGATAAAATAAACAAGGCAGTTGAAAAACGAAAATATATGTTGGTTTAATTAGGGAAGACAAAGGTTGTAACATCATAAAGTGATAGCCAGTGTGGTACACGACAGCATGCATTGTCTTGTTGAACGGGTGCATTATTATGGGTTTTGCACGTTAAATTATTGTGCTAAGGTTATATGCAACTAGTAATATGGTGGAGTTATTATTTTTGAATTGACTAAAGTTCATAATTTCAATTATATGATATTACTAGGAATATTTTACAATTTTGATAATGATTTGCTGACTTCTTAGAGTATCTACTTTAATTAAGGATATTCCATAGTTAATTCTTTGTGCATAATTATGATTAATGATGTAAAATGATCCGTGTTGAACTGATAGGTCTTCTCGTCCACCCATATTTAAGTTTTTGTTGGGCTTGATGCTATTCAAGTGTAAATAAGACGTGTCAAGTTTGGTCCACTAAATATAAAATTTCACGATCTGCATAAATCACAAGCTCAAAATGTTTTTGGCCATCTTAGTGGCTATGTGGGTTGGAGGTATAGGTCGTCCCAAACGTCCCTATATACAACGTGTTGCTTGAGTATTTTAAACCTCTCACTATTTGTAATTGATCATTAATTTAGTGACAAATTGAGAACTATCAATTTCCTTATTATCTGATGGGAATAAAACATTAGTTAGATCCAATTTGCAGTATCCAATGTGCACTTCTACCTTCATGTGAGTGATTGTTAATTTCTTTTTCTCTACTTTACTTATTTTTGGATTGTCAATTTTAGGTAACTGTAGAGTGAGACATCTCATTTACATGGAGCCTAAATGATTTAAATTTGTGGTCTTATTTCGTTAAAAAAGAGTGAAGTCTTCATCACCTTTTGTTAGAAAATTTGCTTAAAATATGAATAACTCGAAGCATGTCAAGATTGATGGACATTTACAGCAACATCCATTAGAGTCGTTATCCAACATTCTCTCAATAATGCTAACTTGACAAGAACAACTGAATTTGCCCAATATTGATTAAATTAAAACAATCATGGTCCCTGATTTTGAATGTTGAATTGGCAAAATTTTAGGGTTTGCATTTTAATTCTTCAAGATCCATCTTTTGAATACAATTTCTTTGGGCCTTTTGTTATTTGTGTTTTACTTCTGGATTTCCAATTCTATATTGGTTTTTCTTCGAAAATGGATTTAGTTGCCATTCTACTTGCTGAGATAATTTCTTTTACCCTGAGACAGTATCAATTTTAGTTATGCTGTCTAAATTTAGTTCTAGTTCCAAAAAAGATAATTAACTGTGGGTACTTATTTTCTTGCAACCTCAGTCTTTACTGGTATTTTGCTGGTGCTCCTTGGACTCTTTTCATACCATGAGTAAACTATAAATAAACATATCAAATGCATGAAAAACCAGTGAAGTTGCTACTTAACTCTTTCATGCGACTTCATATCCAGCCGGTATAGTAACATACATGCATAAACTTCCCTCATCCCCATTAGCTCAACATTTTTACCTCAAGTAACATGGAAGAAAATGAAATTTTGACATGTAGCCGTACATCTTCTTATCTCAAATTTAATTTATTTGAAATTTGGTGATTTTGTTTGATGGTTAACTCGTTACAATTGCTTCTATAGATTATCAACAAAGAATTGTATGAGATTATAAGCTGACGACGCTTTCTCCTTTTATTTCTAGAGAGGATTTGTTGAGGCCCATGCCGATGATGGTTTCTTAGAAATTTTTGGTCTGAAACAAGGGTGGCATGCTTCAATGGTTATGAGTGAGATTATCTCTGCCAAACACATAGCACAGGTATTCTAGTTACAAGAGGAAGTAACTTGTACTACATGACTTTTGCTTTCAATAAGCAGAAAATTTATTGTACTGCAATTTTCCAGGCTTTGGCAATTAGGTTTGAGCTGAGAGGAGGGTCATGGAAGAAGGCATATATGCAGATGGATGGTGAACCGTGGAAACAACCGTTGGACAATGAGTTTTCGACCTTCGTTGAAATTAAACGGGTACCATTTCGATCAGTTATGGTCAATGGACAGTAATTACAACAGCATTTTGTAGCATCTTTATCAATTTGTGGAAATTGGATCATTGTTGAACAATCCTTTTCTTTAATATTGTATGTGTAATACCTTGTTTAGGAGGAATTTTTAGTCAACTCCCAACTGTGGAGCTAAATTTATGGAGTCTTGAAGAAAGCATTGTAAGCAACAAGCATGTAAGAAAAAACAAGAATTGAATGTCTATATGTTATACGTAATATTAAACAATAATTTCGATCTTTACTATGATCGTCAATATATTATATTACTTGTGTTATATGGAATCACTTTAAATTGAGATGGGAATGATTAAGAAGATTCCTAAGCACCAAATGGTTAAAAGCCAAATGTAATGTTTCTATCATGCTAGGATTATGTGATAATCCTTGTGTATGAGCATAGCATTGTCCCATAGAGCATTGTCCCTTTCTTTTTCTTTTTTTCTTATTATTATTATTATTATTATTATTATTATTATTATTATTATTATTATTATTATTATTGTTGTTGTTGTTGTTGTTTTTGTTGTTGTTATTGTTGTTGTGTTGTAAGTACATTCTAATATTATCATATTCGATTGTTCCAGGTGGAATCACTTATTTGCTAGCACTAGCAATTGAAAAATGATTTTCTACAATTGTTTAGATTAACGTGTTTCATGAAGAGAATTTGATTTAGTGACATTCTTAAAAGATTTAAATGCGGGAAGTAAAATTCCAGCTAGTTAGCTCGAATCTCTAACTTATTTGATATTTAACAGGTATTCTAAAAAATTTCTTTAGTGGAACTTTTTAAGTTGTGTCGTATCATGATTATCAACTATGTAGAAGTTGCAAATTTAAGAGAATCGAGCAATATAAGAGATGTAGGCAAAACTTAAACTTCTATGGTGAATTTTTCAGGAGTAAAAATACATTGGGATGACAATTGGTGTTTATGTCAGCGGGGAATTTATGATTTATTGAGAGTTTTAGTCGATATTGACTCTCTTTAATATCCTGATAATATAATAATAATTATTGTTAGATACGTGTAACGATATAATATATTAAGTTGTGTTGTCGAAAAATCGATTCTTGTGCTAGATATATATATACACACACATACGTACATTTAGTAAAGAACCTTACTACAAATGCAGAAGTTGATTCAAAGAATTTATACAGGAGAGTTATGTTATATGTGGCAATTTTTGGTGAAAGATGACAAAAAAAAAAAGGAAAAAAAAAAAGAAAAAAAGAAGAACAACACATAAAAATTCTGTGAAGGCAACCCCGTACAATTTGAATTGTTCTTTGGCAAATGAAGATTGCATGCATTATGACCTGTCAAAATCCTGCACTTGACAGATTTTTTTTGGCATAATTATTTTAATTATGTGTTGCAAATTATCATATTCCGACAATTACCTGATTTTGAAGAAGCCAAACAAGGGCTAATTCGTATAATAATGATAGTGCTAATAATAATTGTGGTTAGAGATTATTCCAAAAAAAAAAAACAAAAAAACAAAAATGTTATTAGAGACCCTTCAAATATTTGTAACTACACATTTTGCACTGATCCATGGCTTATAAGCCATCGGCTTATTTACCAAACATTAAACTCTGCTTGCTCTTCTAGTTTTTAAGCACAACTTTTACCATTACTAAACATTGAAAAATGTAAGGTAAAAAGTAAAAACTAAAATAGAGGAGTAAAATTTTGTGACGAAAAAAATTCCTTCGAATGTTTATTCCTATATAGTTAAAGTTACATTAAAAATCAAATGAATGGAATATTTTAAATTATCTGTTCCATTAGTCTTCATTAGTAGTTGGATTCCTAAAAATAACATTTTAATCACCATTAACATGAGAGAATTAGAAGTTTCTTCATGTTGCCTAATCAAGGAAGAAGGCATTTAATTATTTAAAAATATATCTTCTTACGCGCAAATCATATTCGTTTCTTCATGAACTTCGCCAGCACTATCATAATTGAATCTAATTCATCAGTCCAACTAGAAAAACCAAGAACAATATTGATTATAGGCCAAAAATTAAAAATTTTGAACCATAATCTATAATACCTTAAGATTTTAGACGGGATGGTTACATTACCCAAGCCAAACGAAACATTTGAATTCAAGTTTTAATTGTCTTGTCATCACTTATTTATAAAACCTCCATATTTTAGATCTCAGAATATTGTTTGTATGTGATAAGGCGTGTAAAAGACAAGATTTAACGTCTCTTTAACATTTTTAATATTAAGGAAGGAAATCGAAAAAGTAACAGAGAATCAATAATTGATTTAAAAGAAGATTTATAATATTAATTCTTATAAGCATGATAGTGCTTACAATAATTGTTGTTCTTAGTGCTAACGTTTCTGTCTATTTATAAATTAAATCATTCATAAACTCTTCCTGAGGCGATTATCTATTGAAACCTACTCCCGAGGTGATTATCTATTGGAACCCACTCCAAATTATTTATTCACATATAGTTAAAGTGTCATTAACCATCAAGTCAATGGAAATTTACTGCAAAATTCAGTGTTATTACTCGATTCGTCTTAATTTTTTAAATCATCTTTTCGATTAGTAGTTGAATCCCCAATAGTAATCATTCTTAGCACGTGAGAATTAGAAGGTCCTAATGTAGAACAAAGATATTAGTACAATGAAAAACTAACCCTGCCTAAGGGTAAATCATTTTCATTACTTCGTAGGCTCGATCAATGTTATCAAAATTGGATTAGACTTACAAGTTCATCTTAAAAGATCGCAAACTTGTCCAATTACAACTTCAGAACTTTCGACAAGTGAGCTTTTTAACTTACAACTTGAACCAATCGACTCTGAATCCACTTATTAAAAAAATAGTCATCACATTAATGATGAATTCATTTGTCATTATCTTTAACCAACTTAAAGAGTAATTTGTAACATATATCTACTGTACTTTACTATTTAATCAATTCATTAGTGGGATTCGATTTTGATTAGTGTGTCAAATCAACAGCAGTTAGATAATTGGTAAATGGATTAAGATAAGATAATGAATTAAATATTTTATTTTTCTCAGAGTGGGCGTATCATTAGGGGATGGATTGAATAGATGTCCTTGGCGTGTACGTTCGATTCGCTCTAGTTGATGCTGACGATGTACCGTGGTAGCCACTGCAAGGAAAAAAAAAAGTACTAAAGAAGTTAAAGTTTGGAGTTTTGCTGAATTGCGAGAAAATGCTTGTCCAAAGGGATGACCACTTCTCACAATTACTGTAGGTCCCGTATGGATTAAAAAATGTCGACCTCCTCTTCATTTGTGTGTTCTATCAAACCGCATGTCAAGTTTCCTGTTGCTGTAACTTGATCCTAAAATTTTATTTATTATTCTGTATTTAATATTGTGCGCGCGCGCACATATATATACACGTACTGTAAAAAAATGTTGTAATTTGAGTCGAGGGTAAAAGATGACAAATGTGTTATGTGTTGAACAACATCGTTTGAAAATTTAAATTTTTGAAAAAGTGACAAGCTTTTTTCACGAAGTGCTTGAAAACAAGATTCAAATGAATATACGTGACAAATGCCAAGGAAAACACTCGAATCTATTTATAAAAGTTGTTCACTTCTTAGACCCTCTCATCTAAAAAAAGTGTAAAAAAATAATATTGAAATAAAGGCGTGTATTATTATATATTGCAAATAAACTGTTCTAAAAAGGGAAATTAAAATCCAGAGTATGTTTGAAGTCTAATTTGTCTTACACAAATAATTGAATAAAGAAGACAGAAAAGAAAAGATGAAAAGGAAAAAAGAGATGCCTCCACTTTCAAATACCATCAGAAATTGAAAATAAAGCATAACAATTAATTATCAAAGCAAGAAGCTATAAGAAAAGGAAGTAAAAAGTTTCTCTCAACAATAAAAGAGTCGTGATAATTGGGACTAAAACTAATAATTGAGAGAAAAACATATATACCAAATTAAATTTTTATTTATATCAGATTTTTATCTGTCATCAGACATCGACAAATTAGTTTTACAAAAAAATAATGAATTTTAATAAAGTGAGCAAATTGAAATAAAAGAAAAACGATAAAATAATGTAAAATTCCATAACCAAAACAAAACTTCACTGATTTTAATTCATCATTAAACCCACCAATGAATAAATAAATAAATGAAGATAGTGGCGGATCCATGAATTTGAATGAGATAATGTGAGTTTAGGCTAGCGCGTGAAGCCAGCATGGTGGCCATCATGGCTTGTCGAGTGTTGACTCCGCCCTTGAATAAAGACATGTCTAAAGAAGAGGATAGCACCCTCTAAAGTAATGTCATTTGCGATGTATCATATTATTAGATTATTCAATCACATTCTAATTGCGTCAATTTAATAAAATTTACATAAATTTTAATTTTATATTATTTTCACATGAAATTTATGTGATATACGTCATAGTATTTTAGTTGTCTTAAACTACTTCTCATTTTATTACATTCTGATTTTGTCAATTTCCTGAATTAGAAGTTGTGAGACGATATGAATTTACTAGAAATTTAACTTTATTCTATTTTCGATAAAAAGAAAAGACCAAGAAGACAAAAAAATAAAAAAAAATCACGAAAGGCAAATAAGCTAAAAAAAGAGCAAAAAGAAAGGCTAAAAAGACACTTAAAAGGAAAAGAAAGAAGTGTTATGTAGGGAAACGTATGCATATATAAATATATTATACATCAGCTTCGAAGCGAAGAACAAATTGTCTAAGCATTTATTTAAGTAAAAAAGTAAACAGAAGTTTTAGGAGAAGTATCATCACGAGTTAAACGATTTTCTCCTTCGTAGAAAAAATGTACAATGGCTAAAACATATGAAGTTGGGCGTGCACACGTTAGATTTTAATAAAAGCCAATGAAACCACATCTTTAATACCTTGAATTTAAAATAAAGTATGATAAAATTGGGCACGGTTTGAGATAGTCTATGCTCCATGTTGGGTTTTGCAAGATAAATGAACAATATTAGACTTAATTCTTTAGGCTTGCAGTATGTACGTGTAGAGTCACATGCAGAGTAAAGAATCTGAAACACGTGTTTTACATCTCTTGCATAAAATTCAACCGTTGAAACATCAAATTACATGTTTCAATTTTTTAAAAATTAAATTAATATTCTCAAATTAAATTTACTACTAGAGCATCTCCAAAAAGACTCTCTATTTATAAAGAGTTTCTTTAAATTTAGAGAATAATTTTTTTTTAATACACTCCAACAAGCTTTCTATTTTGATTCTTTATTTTACTCCATTCGTCCCATTTATATAGGCTTAGTTTCCTCTTTTTTTTTTTGGTCCCAAATATATAGTCCAGTTTCTTAATTTAGAATATTTTGTTTTAATCCTTTACTGTTATATCTTTATTTAATTTGCTTAGTTACAATCAATTTTTCCAACTCAGCCCTTGTTTGAGCCCCATTTTTCAATCAAAATACATTCTTCAATAGTAATTTGATATCATTTCAACCACGCATTCTTTAATAAAATAATATTATACGCAAATAAAAAAAATTTCCTTATTTTTTAACCACACATTTTCCATTAATACATTATTCAAAAAATCATTTTCTTCACAAAAATGAGGCTCAAACAAGGGCTTAATTTGCCTACTTCTTGAAATCATTCAAATACATGCACATTTCCCAATAATTTGCCAATTGCTTGGAATCAATTTTCAAATTCTTTACAGATTCCAACAATAATTTACTACTATTTGTTGAAAATTAAATAGGGGCAAACTAAGATTTTTTTTTTTTTTTTAACAAAAATTACTTTTTCAATAANGATAAAGTTATTGGTGATTTACAACAGAAAAATAAATTACCCCTTCTGGTTTAACAATTTAAGAAATGTTTGATTAGATGACAGACCCTACAAAATTATCCCTTTACCCCCATCGAACGCACACTTTAATCATTCGACTATGAATGCAAAGAAACTCAATTAATGCAAAAAAAATTATATGTCGAAAGAGTTTAAGTTTTTAGATAAAATAATTCATTACAGTATCAAAACATAAGTTGTAAAAGTCTTGCCATTATTACTCATTTATAAAAATTGCCCGAGCATCAAATTTTTATTAAAATAAATAAATCCAAATGTGTTCCAGATGAGATAAAATAAACAAGGCAGTTGAAAAACGAAAATATATGTTGGTTTAATTAGGGAAGACAAAGGTTGTAACATCATAAAGTGATAGCCAGTGTGGTACACGACAGCATGCATTGTCTTGTTGAACGGGTGCATTATTATGGGTTTTGCACGTTAAATTATTGTGCTAAGGTTATATGCAACTAGTAATATGGTGGAGTTATTATTTTTGAATTGACTAAAGTTCATAATTTCAATTATATGATATTACTAGGAATATTTTACAATTTTGATAATGATTTGCTGACTTCTTAGAGTATCTACTTTAATTAAGGATATTCCATAGTTAATTCTTTGTGCATAATTATGATTAATGATGTAAAATGATCCGTGTTGAACTGATAGGTCTTCTCGTCCACCCATATTTAAGTTTTTGTTGGGCTTGATGCTATTCAAGTGTAAATAAGACGTGTCAAGTTTGGTCCACTAAATATAAAATTTCACGATCTGCATAAATCACAAGCTCAAAATGTTTTTGGCCATCTTAGTGGCTATGTGGGTTGGAGGTATAGGTCGTCCCAAACGTCCCTATATACAACGTGTTGCTTGAGTATTTTAAACCTCTCACTATTTGTAATTGATCATTAATTTAGTGACAAATTGAGAACTATCAATTTCCTTATTATCTGATGGGAATAAAACATTAGTTAGATCCAATTTGCAGTATCCAATGTGCACTTCTACCTTCATGTGAGTGATTGTTAATTTCTTTTTCTCTACTTCACTTATTTTTGGATTGTCAATTTTAGGTAACTGTAGAGTGAGACATCTCATTTACATGGAGCCTAAATGATTTAAATTTGTGGTCTTATTTCGTTAAAAAAGAGTGAAGTCTTCATCACCTTTTGTTAGAAAATTTGCTTAAAATATGAATAACTCGAAGCATGTCAAGATTGATGGACATTTACAGCAACATCCATTAGAGTCGTTATCCAACATTCTCTCAATAATGCTAACTTGACAAGAACAACTGAATTTGCCCAATATTGATTAAATTAAAACAATCATGGTCCCTGATTTTGAATGTTGAATTGGCAAAATTTTAGGGTTTGCATTTTAATTCTTCAAGATCCATCTTTTGAATACAATTTCTTTGGGCCTTTTGTTATTTGTGTTTTACTTCTGGATTTCCAATTCTATATTGGTTTTTCTTCGAAAATGGATTTAGTTGGCTGTTGTTGGATCTCTTTACTATGAACATTGGGTTGGCAGATAATCTTTGAGGAATAGTTGATAACTCCTTAAGATTAATATTAACATTACAAAAATCAGGTCATTAATTGATAAAATCAATTATATTAAGAATATTAATTTGATTTATGGGTTGAGCCCCATAAATCATTAAATGTAACTGACTTGGTAGGTTTCCTAAATTATGAGATCCATATCCTAAGCAGGGAACATAAGTAACTTGTTTTTCTCTCTCAAAAGAACACCTCTACATTGTAGCAAACTAGGTAACAACTTGAATAGATATATTTGAGTTAAACCGTTTGGAGTTATTGGGCAAATAATTCGATTTTAGGACATTGTTTTAGATTCTTGAAAGATCTGTATGGTTTTGTACATGCCTAGAAAACCTGCAAGTCTTTTATGCTCAAGTAGAACATGTTTGTGTGCCCTTCATGCAATGTTCTTTTATGCCTATGTATAAGTTAAGATAAAGGATTACTTATCTTACCTGCAATGGAAGTCCATATAGATAGAATTATAGAAGTATCTTAGCCCCCGTTTGGCCTCCATTAATTTCAATTTATAATTTTTGAAATAGGATTTTTTTGGAGAATGTGTGATTGAAAAAATTTTTTTGATTTACATGTAATTTTATTTTATGGAAAATTGTGAGATTGAAAATAAGAGAAATAGAAGTTATAATTTGAAATAATAGGAGCCAAACGGGAGCTTAATATATTGGACTTGATTTGCCATGGGGAGTTTAGTTATGACTAAAGTTGCTTATGTGCTTTTCATTAAAGACGTGTATTTTATTAGAATGTTGTGTTTTAAGAGAAATATAATTATTTGAGCTATCACATGAGACCTATATGAAGCAATAAATCCTATTTATTTTACAAGCAAGGTATTTTTATGAATTTCAGGTGTGAAGTATGATTGTTGAGATCATGCATGCAAAGAGTTGCTAGATAAGTATAGTCTTTACACTTATTCGGGGTTTGAAATGATGATATTTTGTTATTCTTTGGACGGATGTCTAATTTATTATTTATTGCTTTTATTTTAAAAAAAAAAGCTCATGCTTGGGCGAAGAATTGGGAGAAAGAACGAAAAATAGAGAAAAAAAATGACAAAATTCAAAGTTCGGAAACGAAAGTGCAAATACTTAAAACTTATAATGGACTTCAAATCGATAATTGGAGATTTCTAAGATCATTTGGATGCAATAAGAAGTCAAAATGAATGAACAATAATCAAAGGATCTTTACAAATCAATTTTCAACCGCAAAAGGCATATTCCAAATTTTCAATAAGAGTTTGAGATCCATTTTTGAAATAGTAAATGTTCGAATTGAAAAAATTCTATATTCAAGAATAATTGTAGTCCTTTAAGTTAGCTTTTCAATGCACTTTAAATCACTTAAATTGAATATTGGGAAAAAAAGTTAAGACCAAAATACTGAATAATGTACAGAGACAAAATCATGTGCATGTGAAGGTAACTTTCCTTATTTGATTGAAACTCTTTGGGAAGCCAATTTAGACATGAATCTTAACCAAACTTCATCATATAAAATACAAGACATGTGTAGCCATCGGAGGATCTCTCTTTCACATCTCAAATTAGATCTATATCAGAAAATTATTTAAGAACAAGGCGGAAATTCATTATAAGTTGGAGATGAGAAACAATTTGGCAACATGTTGAATCAAGAAATATCAAGAGCTTGAAAAATCAAATTTTGGGAGTTAATAATCAAGAACAATAATTAGACCGTGAAATTGCTTTCTTGAATTTTTAACTTTCGGGTGATATTCTTCTATTTTTCCTGTTGCTTCATCATTAGAAACATGCTTAGCTAGAATTTATTTCTATTGAATAAATGATGAATCTTATTAGCTGTTAAATTCATGACTCGTCAATTCAGTAATTTCTTATTATGTATGTATTCATATTTTTAATTTCTTCGCTACCAATTGGATAATGTGTTGCGTATTTGTAGTGTTGGAGGCTCACAATAGGTGGAACACTGCATATTTAACACACGAATAATAGATATTAGGAATACTATTTATGACATGTACAATTTTGTGTGATAAATCCTATTTATTAATGCATATTTTTAGGCCCAATAAAAAAATGAAAATCAAACCGATTTCTATCGGTTTGGGTCTGATTGACATAGGTAATTGATTTGATTTGGTTTGACTCTTTTTTAAACAAAATCATGGTAGGTCGGTTCAGTCATGATTTAAAACCTCAAATCTTAACCAAACCTACCCAACTCACTTACATGTTTCGTTTTTTTTTTAAGAAAAATAAAAAATCAAAAGATAAGCCATAATCTCATAATTATATCTCTATTCCCTTCAATTTATGATATTGTCGGTAAGTAATAGTACTGATTTTTTTTTTTCACAAGCTCGTTATTTTATACTTAGCATTTTTCCCTACTCAAACAGTCATGCTACGTAATGCATAAAAAGTAACAAAATTCTTAAGTTTCTGTTGATCCGTCTCGATTAACATTATTTTATTTGTTAGTCAATAGTGGTTGTAATATAAAATTATTTAGTTATTTTAGTTCTTATAATATAAATGAAGCCTAAAACACGGATAAATTGTTTTGAAGAATTCAATTTGGACTAAAGTCCAAATAAACTTACCGAACCAAATTGATTGAAGAACTAGAGTGGGTTGATATGGGTTGAAATTCATCCAAATCAACTAATTTGATTTTAGTTTCAAGTTGGAGTAGAAACAACCCAAGCTAAACAGCACCCAGGCCTACATGTTTTTCATATGAATCGGACTAGGAATAGGACCATGTCATGTTAAATATAGGTTTAATATGCCTTGGAAAAAGCATATTGAATAAAATCGGATTGTCGATTGTCACTAACACTAGAAAACACTTACTACTTTTTATAGCTCGTGTATTGAAAGTAACACTAATAGGGGGGTTCAAATATAAAATACATTCGTCTCATATCGATAAAACTATTTTAATTGCTTTCTTAGTTAGAATTAGTATAAATTGCAAACCTAATATCTTTTATGTTACTTTACATCGAATTTTATAAAAGTTATTGAACTAGATATTAGACCTTATTCCATGTGGAAACGATAAACTCGAAACTCGCTAAATTCTATTACTTGTCAACGATTTCATATGCTTGCAGGTTTTGTCCGAAAAATTTTTTGACATCGTTGTCGGGAAATAACGGTATTAATTTTAGCTTGTTAGTTTAATTATATTCGATATTATATTTTTATTTTTAGGCTATTTATATCACTACTTAATTTCTTCTATTTTATCTTTTCAAGTTGTCGACAGTTTATGCAAGATTCTAAAAAAATTGAGCCCCTACCACTAGATCTCGAAAGAACGTTCAGAAAATGTGTAAGACAACAAACAGAAAAATGGGCAATGGCCGAAAATCAAGATTGGAATTAGATTCGGGATCCGATTCAATAACCACCACTAGCTCCAATATACTTATTGCTAATGATTGTCGAATATTAGTAGGGAATTATGTAAATTTAGTACCTACACTAGTGCAATCGTAGTTTTCTATCCGCACTTCGGACAAGCTAACTTTCACATTTTACCAGATGCCATCAATCTCTCCCAGAATCATCATGACATCAAGTTCTGCGAAAAGTCATAGAGAATCCACATGAACACATATATGCTTTTCTCATGTTGTGCAAAGTTATCAACCATGAAGGGACGTCAGCTGATGCGATTATTCCCCTACACTCTAAAGGATACTACAAGAGAGTGGGTCTGCACGTTACCTCCTGGAAGTATCTTGTCTTGGAATAAAATGGTTGAAAAATTTTCAATGAAATTCTTCTCGTCGTCTCGGGTTCATCAAATCCGGAATGAAATCCAAACATTTAAGCAAAAAGTCCTTGAGAGTTATCTAGCTGCATGGGAAAGGTACAAGAACTTATTCAGGAAGTATCCCAATATTGATATTCCCAAGTAAGCACAAGTATACCTTTTTTACTACAAAATTTGCCAAGAATTCAAGCACATGGTAGATGCTTTAGCGGGTGGATTAGTAATGAACATGGACATTGATGTTACTCACGAGTTGTACAAGAGAATAATAGAAAATCAGTCTATGTGGTCGAGCGACAGGAAACTTCCAAAGAAGGCAGTTGGTATGCATAATGTTGATGCGGTGACAACGTTAGCAGCACAGATGGAAACAATAATGAAGAAACCTGATAATCTAACTCAGTTTGTGAACATGGTATATTAACAACAATGGTTTGCGCAGGTTGCAAGTAGATCATTTCACCACCAGTTTCCTCTTAGCGTTCACTCCATGGGTCAACCTGTAGACGTCAAATATGTACAGAATTATTAGAGATAGCAAAATGGACCCAACCTCAACAACTATTATTCGAGTTTAAACAAGTATCCCAATTTCTCGTGGGTGAATAATTCGGATCAGAGATATTAGATGAAGGATGGTCCACCAGTGGTTCAACAACAACAAGAGAATAAGGCATCCTTCAAAGATCTGCTTATTAAGTACATAATTAAGATTGAGATTGCAATGTAGAACCAACACGCCTCTACACAAAACTTAGAGAATTAGTTAGGGTAGATTGCAACTACATTGGCAAACTAACCACATGGTATCTTGCCGAGCTATTTAGAGAAGAACCCATGAGAGCAAATATTAGTAGTTGAGACGGTGAATGTTGCAACTATTGAACTTTCGTAATTCACTCCCATCATCCATGTCAAAACTCATGTGCCACCCACTCCATCTCCTCAAAGACTACGAAGATAGCCAACAGTGCAGCAGGGTCAGGGTACTACCATTAAGAGTGACATTCAATTGCCAGAAATCACTGAAAAGAGGAATGAGAAAGATAACGCTCAAATATATACTAAGGACAAGGAACAAGTGGAACAGTCTGACGAAGCAACAGGGAAGGATCAACAATTCGTTTCAGACAGCCCACAGCTTAAGGCAATAGTTCCTGACACCTCACTTATATCTCTAGTCTCTTTTTCTCAAAGGCTGTAAAACATGAAGCTGGAAAAGCAATTCATCAAGTTCTTGAATGTTTTTCAATGTAAGATAGCGTACCATTACCTGGCTTTTTGCAAGCTAGGTATTCCGGATAGTTCCTCTTTCAGTGACCCTTCTGCCCACAGTGAAAGCATTTTCCTTTGGATTTTTCATCCGTCTTTGCTTTCTTAGCTTGTGGCTGTAGGCCCTTCTTGTTTGACTTCTTCCTCTTATTGCCTCATTTGCCTTTCGGCTTGGAAGAGGATGGTCGATAAGAAGAAACAGCATGGGTTTCACCACTTTTAGTCTTTAAAATAGCCTCTGCATTTTGGAGCTCCTTCATCAGCTCGGTCAGGGATATATTAAGCTTGTTCATGTTATAACTAACCTTGAACTGTGAGAACATCTCAGGGAGAGTCTCTAAAGCCATGTCAACCTGCATCTCCGATTGGATTTCAGCCCCTAAAACCTCAGCCACGTTAAACCGAGCGATCAATGCAAGCATGTGATCTCTCACGGGCGTCCCTGGTTTCATGCGCATGTTCATAATAGAGCTAATGGCAGCCTATCGAGCCTGACGACCTTGGTAGCCAAACATTTCCTGAAGACTTTCCATAATTTGAGCTGCAATGTCCATGTTCTGATGTTTCTGCTGCAACACATTCGACATGGAAGCCATAATGTAGTAGCGGGCCATCTCATCAGATTGAACCCACTTCTCATATGCAGCCCTCTATTCAGCTATAGACTCCACAGTCGGCTCATTAGGACAGGGTTCAGCCAGCACAAATTTATGCTTCTCAGCAGTGAGAACAATCATTAAGTTACGTTTCCAATCAATGTAATTATCTCCTAGTTGGTTCTTGCTTAGGATGGATGACAGTGTAAGATTCGACATTTTTCTGAAATAAAATAACAATATCAATATTAAGCTTACAGATGATAATTATCTTTTCATATATAATGCATGAAAAATGCACAAGTAGGCCCAATACTACCTTAATATGATGACAACCTAAAACCTCAAAATCTTAAACATATCTCTCTATAGGAGAAGATAATGTGATTTACGGCTAGGCTAGGACCCTCCCACTAAATTTAATATATTCTAGCATCTCATGCAATATTAATTTTAGTATCATTTGAATTTTGGCCATCAATGAAATCATTTGGATATTCTTTAGGAAGTCCTCATGATATCTTTGATTTAAGTGTACAACCCCATATATCGATGATTTTTCAATCCCAAATTTAATTACGTTTACCTATAGAGCAATCACAATTAATTTGTATTGAAAATCCATCACCTAAATGGGCCCAATCAAGTAACCGAAACAGTGCAGTCCTCCTTTAGGGAAGCCAATAAAATAAAATTACTAGCATATGGCATACACAACTCTTAGTAATGGGCTAATAGGGGAGGCCATGGGTTTAGAAAAATTTAACCCTCACCCACGTAATATTTTTATACTACTTGGGTTTTCCAATTATCAATTTCTAACCAGTTTAATTAAAATGACCTAATCGTTAATTAATTATAATATTTATATTTTTCTCATCTAACTAATTTAGAAAAGAAAAATAAATATTACCTACATGCATGATAGTATAGTACCTAGAGCGGTGTATATGCGATCTAAATGACATGTTATATATAATGACATTCAACCACAATTTAATTAAAGCAATAAGAAAATAACTAGAACAAAATTTATGGCCCAAAACCTAGACACAAAATTACAAATAAATTAAAGTTTTAATTGGACCACATTCCGGTCCAATTCTTCAATTTCCAATTTGTTGCGTCCAGCTCGAAAGCTCCAAATCTTTATCCTTCAGCCCAAGTGCCAACACCCAATTTTGCAGTAATCCAGCCTATTGTGAAAAATTGGTCCACATTGCAATGGCCCGGCTAACCACATTAGCCCACATTACAATTAATTAAAAAAATTGGCTCAACCCAACTTTTACTAATTATAGTCCATTTCACAATTCTAGGCCCAACAAAAACCTGGTCCATCTCAATAGTTGGCCCAAATAACTCTCACCGAGACAACTGTTTCTCCAAACTCAACGCCGAAAAGAACCAAGCCATGACCGGAAAATTAACAACCCATCATCAACACCTGCACGTCACCCCGAGACCACCACCACCTTCCTCCCACACAGGTGAAGTAGCAGAGCTCGAAAGCGCCACTGTCCCCTGCATGAGAAGCAGCGGCAGATCACCGTGCTACCGCATTTCACGCAAAGCAGCAGCACCGAAGTTCCCCGCTTCTCCACGCGAGTCGCGGCGGCAGCAGGTGCTGCCCACCGTCTCTAGTTAGTTGTCCCTTCCTCTGCCCCATTTTGTTCCTTTTTTTTTTTTTTTTTTTTTTTTTTTTTTTTTACTTTTTTTTTTTTTTTTTTTTTTACTGATTTTACAATGCATGTCTCTCAACTCGTTGGAGAAGATAAAGTTTGGTCCTTGGATCTGAATTTGCAGCTTAAGTCCTCCGATTCATAATTGCAGAACAGATCTTCTATTACATAATTACAGCAGTGACCACAACAATATACAAACCCTAACTCTTTTGCAAAAAATTAAAATCAAAGGGGAAAACATGGAGTCGTAATCCACCCCCTTTGTTACATGACTCGATTCAAACAATACATAATCACCACAAAATTCTAAGGCCATAAATTTGTTCAATAAAAAAAATATCATTCATCTAATAACTAAATAAATCACATAATCCTAACACCGCCCTTTACTAACACATGCATAATCCAAAATTATTTAATTCTTGATACACAAAATAATATCAAAACCATGGCTCTGATACCAATTGTTGGAAGAATACAACGGATTTTATTAAATTATATATCAACAAGAATTAAATAATTTGGAATATAGTTAACACAAGTGTTTTAGAAGTTACCCTTGTAGCGTGCTTTAAAAAATCATTTTGATCTTTGATCTCCTTGATTCCACCTTCAAGCCTCTTTTTTTGATTTTCTTAGTTTTCCTTCAAACCTTTTGGCTTTCTCCAGTATTCATCAAGAACTCAAAAATAACTGTAGAGATTTTTCTTTGGGCACAAGAATTTTATTTTTCATAGATTAATTAAACCCATAAGAGAATGTACGTGTCTACATATATGGATTTGATTCACAAGACTTTCAATCTCAAAAGAACTCTATGTTTTGACTGTATAAAAGTCTTCAACAAAAAAAGGAATCTTTTTTGTATTTATCCAAATCATAACCACCATATCTAAATGTCACATGCTTGACACATTTTGGTTTAATTAATTTATATATATTTGTATAGTTAATAAATTATAACTCTTATAATTTATTCTGGTTCTTTATTTTTGAAGCCACTAAAGGGACTAAACGGACCCAATTAAATCAAGCTCCAATAAATTAATTTTGACCCGATCAACTCTTGATCGATCTGGATAATTTATTAATCAAGTTCTATTCTACTAAAAGAACGTGATGGCACTCTTAATTTAATTAAAATTACTGAAACTACAATAATTATATTTTCTGACCAATTGCTCTTACGTATTACCCCCATTAATAACGTTGAGTATTTGGAACTGGGTGAAATGACCAAAATCCCCCTTTTCCGAATAAACATTAAATCCTCAATCCCATTTTCTGTTTGACAGTTCCATGTGATCACATCACAATATTAATTCGACAATCATGTCGAATTGCTGAGCTCATATCTAATTGTTCATTAGAAAATCTCTTGAGGTCATGATCATGCCTATTATATAGGTTACAGATTCCATATTGCGAATATATGTTCTCTAATTATTTCACTATAATTCCCTAGGCATCGAGATTTCGATTAGCAATTTAATCTCACTCGTTGATACCTCAAAAACTTCAAGTTAGTAATCAAAGTTCATTATTTCCTCGGGATTAAGGTACTACATATAATAGTCAAGTGAAATTAAATTCAAGTGGTTAATTCCATAAATTAATTTCACGTGGTTCAGTCCAATACATTTCAAAATGTACAATCAATTTTATTGCTAAAGTCAAGATCAACTTTAAATAAAAATTGAGACAATCTTATCAAAATAAAGTGTTCGTCTTTAATTACCGATTGTGGACAATAAACTTCAAATCGAATTATAGATCAAATCTTTCTGTGTTTAACAACTTGAACACTTAATTTATAATATTGAGTCGATCCATGAACAAAATGCAAGCTCAAATTAATATAAACAATTTATTGGAAAAACAAATTAGTATCTTTTATTTCAAAATGTCACGAGTACAAATAAATTTATTCGAAGTGCTAAAATTAAACAAACAATATATTCATGGTTTAATATCAAAAATTAAATTTAATAAAAAAAGTTCCACTGTCAATAACACTTTTAAGAAAGAAAATTAAGCTTGTTGCAAAAAAATTGTAAATTTAAAAAGCAATAATTTCTAAAACGGTGAATTTTTTTTATTCTTTATTATTTGCACAAGAAAAAAAGTTCTTCCATTCATATATGTTGCCAAATATAAAAAATTCGTGAGACTTTTTCAATTACTTCTCGCTGCATCAAATATAAAAGCAAATAAAACGTTTCACATTAAAAAGCTAATTAAATTCTGTTTACTTAAAAGCAGAATGAGACAAAAATGTAGATTGGCAATTGTCCATATTTTAATCTTATTGACCACCGGAAAGTGACGGCGTGGCCGGTGCCGTGGCCGGTGGGGCATAGTCAACCGAGTTAGGACCAGTTTCATTTCATGGACCCCACCAAATACAATTATTGGTCCATATTTTTAATATCTTTCTAATTTGAATTAAACTGGATGCACAGAAGAAAAACATACAAAACTCTCATAGATGAGTCTTGTGGAGGTCGAGCCCACGTGAGTCCCGATGTATTAAAAAATGGTCCAAAAAAATGTCGATCCCACCACTGTGAGTAGTTTGTAAAACATTTGTGGGTTTTCCTTTTGTACTTGTAGCTCGGTCGTTCTAATTTTGTTTCTTTTGATCAATTAAAAAACACATATTGGCTTTGTTCTTTAGACAAAATTGAAGTATTTCAAAATGTAGAATTTTAAATTTATTGATGAAGAACTGTAATTATGTTTATATTTTCATTAATTAGTGTTGAAGATACAATGCAGATTTATAAACAATCTCAAAATCAAGATATAGAAATAAAATATTTAATTATTAATATAAAAAAAATATTATTGCATTTTTAGCATTATATTTAAATCTTAAAGAATTTAGTAAGCAAATCAATTTATGAATTGTTATCGCATCATATAAATAGGACACTGTGAAAATTAACCTCTTTGTGAAACATGAATTGAAATTCTTTGTGAGTACCAGTGTACAAACAAATCTTGTTTCTTGACCTGTTGGGACACATCCCGCTATTAACCTCTCTCATAATACTCTAGGGATAAGGTGGTGAGGGACCTTTAAGGTTGGGGTTCAACCTTTTTTTGAGGACACCGTGCACTCGAAAATTAGTAGTGCATAAGATTGTACTAGACCTCACATTGTCTTGCAAAAATCGATGGCCATCAGAAATTTCAACCAGAAAAGAAAAATTTATTGCTAAAATCTGCCTTGAATTAATTGTTTCATACAGAATCAATTCAATCACGATAATAATCAGGCGAATTCCAACTTTATTGAGAATAAAACTTAATTGATTGTCATTTCATCACAACAGTGATGGAACAACGCCGTAACTGAACATTCTATCAACTTCAGATTCGACTTCTGTTCGTTTGGCGAATCGACCTTTTATTCTTGGCCTTGTTTCGGCATAGGCCTTCCGAGAAGCATATCTTATTGTCTTCTCGAATTTCCTGTTCTTTCTCTTCTCTTTGTACCTTAAAACTCTCGCTTCCCTGTCCAATCCCGACAGCTGATTTCCACTCGGATTGACGCTGCTACTCATGTTTCGAGCAAAAGGGTACGATGTATCGGAAACACAACTCCCATCAGGCACAACACCTACGTCCAGTGAGGACGACGATACCTGAAATAGTATCAATAATCAAATTTAATCTTTAATTTAGACAGACGAGCCTTTAAATGAGTTGATTCAATATGGTATTAATTCATCTATTGAGTTCATTCGCCAACGTATTTTGACAAAAAATAATTTGACCAGACGAAGGAGAAATATTTAAGCTTTTAGAAAAGGCGGTGCAACATGCTGAATCAGTAATCAAGCATAGTCGTCAAAATTTAATATTAATCTGGTCAAAACTTTAATAAGGTAAGAGACTTGTACTCCTAGATAATATGGAAACGTCGTCAGGTTAAACTTTATTAGATAAGAATTTTTAGGGCGTTGCTATACGTACATTATACATGTATATACAAAGAGAGAAAGTTGTGAATGATATTTACACTGAGACTGAGAGAAGGGCTGGTGAAGCTACTGTTGTATGAATTGATGTTGGATCTTGTGAAACCAATCTCGGCTCCATTTTCTGATGAAAAATTAGTCAATTGAGTTGGAACAGGAGGAATTTTGATTGTTGGTGCAGGGACAACACTGTCAGCTTGTAAGCAAATCGGATAACCGAAATCCAGGAATTGATCCGCGTCGGTAAACGAGAATTCCACCGGTTTCATATCCTCCACCGTGTCCGGGGCGGCGAGTCTTATTGCGTCTGGATTTGTAGAAATATTCCAGGATTCATTGGAGCTGATACATACGTCTCTAGTGGACTCATTCATGGGCAAAAGTCCGGTGGTTGCAGTCGACTTCAAGACGGACTCGGCGGTGTCGAAGAACGGAACCACCGGGGCCCGCTCGTGGCGGCGGGAGAGGGGGTTGGCTGAGTGAATGTCACGGTCGCAGGTAACGCAAAGCGAAGCAGCGTCCGCCTTGCAAGTGACGGTGGCCGGCGCCTGCTCGCACGCCTCACACATCCATACACGTTCGTGGCTGATATTTTTGTGCATCTTGGCATCACAAGCCATGCACATATAGGCAGAGTCCACCCTGCAAAAGAGAAGCGCCGCCGTGGACTTGCAGTAGTCACATGACTTCGCCGCCGAATTCCACCCTACCGGAAAGAGCTTTGCTCTTGCAGCTCCACCACCATCTTTTGCCATTTCCATCTCTCTCTCTCTCTCTCTCTCTGTGTAGACAGTAGTATGACTTGGTTGTAAGTGTTATGCCCTAGATCCAATCGATTTAGGTTGTAAACGCTTTTAATATATTTAATGCATTTGATTTTGGCGAGAGGTGTAGTGTACTAGTGGACTGATTTGAGAGCCAATAAACAGATTGTGCATCTCTATCTATTGGGGAAATTTCTCTCAAGGTCACTTGACTTACTAGTCTATTTTAGATTGGTATCTCGACTTCAGTTTGTTTCAATTTTATTACTCAATTTTTAATTTTATTTCAATAAAGTCACTTAATTCATATTTTTATGTCAATTTGACCGTTCAATGTGTAATCGTAGAAGGATGTGAACTAGCTCACCAAATTTTCAACTTTCAGAATAGTTCAATCTTCTTGTAATAAGATATTCTATTACATAATAAAAGTATACAAAAAATATCAGAAAATCAACTCTTATCAAATTCTTTCGTAGAAGCAAAGAGGGATTTGCTCCCTTAGATCGAAAGCTGTTTAGCTATCCCTAGCATTTAGTTCTTAGCTCGTTCCATTTCTATTGTTGTATTTACAACCAATCGACACCTTATATGCATAGGTACTGTATGGTGTGACTTGACTAATGAATTTATGACTTAACTAACAAAATTGGTCCAATTTTATATGCATTCCATTCGTTACTATAGAATATTTTATATAAAAAATTGTGAGGTTTTTTTTTATCTTTATCGCTTAACAATTTGTGTTCTCAAGAATAAAAGTAGGGTCATGAATTATGTTGATCGAGTTATCAATAGAATGGTTAAATTGAAATGAATTAAAGTCTAATGACCAAATTGAAAAAAACCTACAAGTTCGAGTGATTCAATTAAATTTTTTAGGCCCATCTAAATTTGAGAGAGTGAGTGAGAAGGGAAATCTAACTGGTGACAAGGACAGATAGGTAGTTTTTAGCCACATAAAAGGTTTGATAACACTAAAAAGTGATATTTTTGTGTAAAGTAACAGTCATTGTCTGTGCCGACGTGTAGGGCCTACAATTGAAGTACATGAATTTAGACAATTGTTCAATGAAACTTTGGTAATAATTTCTAGTTGTGAAGGTTGAAATTTGAATTGGGATCACATGAATTGGGATTTCTACTTACTTTCTTTTGCCAAAAAGTTATTTTTTACCCACTTTTGAGTAGAAAATCCAACTTATTTTGTGAATCTTGTGAATTATTGTTATGCTTCATACAATGTGACATTCTCGTTATGTAATTTATTGTTCTAGTAGTAAATTTTTAACCCTTCAAATATAGAAGTGATCTCTAACCTTTTATAATAGTTATTAGAGGACATTGAAACAATAAAAACAGTCAAATTTGTCAATTATACAAGAATCGAATGACAAGTTAACATAAATGTATGCGATTTTTGTCACTACGAACTTTTGCAACTATATTGTATAATGCATGAGAACTATATATTTTTTTTAATTAAGTTATAGTCCCGATCATAGAATGAAAAAATTTCTCCAACTATAGTCGTCCCATTTATTGTTTAATATTAATAAATTTATGTGTTGTGTTTCTCCAAATTAAATTTTAAATTTAAAGAAGAGAAGAAAATCATGTGAAGTTGACCTTCAAACATAAAACTTCTTATTATTGTATAATATCAACTTTTAAAGAGAACACCCCTTTAGTTTTCCAAAATGACCTTTAGACAAATTTCATACCAAAAATACCCTTCATTTGAATATTACATAACAAGGTACCCTAATATAAAAATCTTCTATTTTAGTCCTTATAGTTGAAACTTGATAATTTTATTTGATTAATAATCTTATTTGATTTATTTGATTTATGTTCGCTCTAGGTAGCACCCCTTTTATTGATATCAGAGCCATAAAGATCATGGAAATTAAAATAAAGAAAATAAGTAATTATTGGTTTTTAGAAGAAGAAAAAGGTCGTTATGTATTTTTAAAACCTATTCATAATAAATTAAAAATAATAACTTTGACAATAATTAAAGAACTTCCTAAAGAAATAAAAGAACGAATATTAGAAAAATTAATAATAGAAACAATAAAAAATATATATACATATGAAAAAATTATTAGTATATATGAAGATGAAGAAAATAATTTATATTATAAAGAAAAATACGAGTGCAACTGATAATACACATCAAAAATTGAATAAATTACTTTTAAAAATGAATAAAATACAAGAAGAAATAAGAAATATAATGTTAATACCAGAAGGAATGAGAATATCAAAAAATAGACAATAAACAAAATTAAAATGTGAAAGATTAAGACTTGAGAGCAAATATTTCACTATAGTAAAAGAAAAATTAGTAGATCCAGAAACAACTGAGAAAAGATTTAGAAAAATAATAGATAGAAAATAAAATAAAATATGCAAATTAACTTATGAGTTAGAAATAAGAAAAAATTAAGATGTCAATAAGTGAATATATGGAAGAATTAAAATCATTAATAAAAATATTAATAAGTGATGTACAAGATTTGAGAAATGAAGTAAAAGAAACAAGAAAGAAATACAATGGATGAACTATTAACAAAGATTACTAAAAAACAAAGTGAAAAAACCCAATATGTTTATTTAGCAGGAATACAAATAATGTTTAAATCACTATTTAGAGAAGTGATAGATTCGCCTTTAACTATAACCTTACATGATGGAAGAATAATAAATTTAAAAGATAGTCATTTAGGGACAATAGAAGAAAATTTAGCATATCAAAAAATTATGTTTACATGTTATCCAAAATATTGTGTATCATTAAAAGACAGAAATTTTAATGAAGTATTAGGATTACATTTCAAGCTTCATAGAGATGATATTATACAACCAGGTGATCAAATCATAACTATAGAATATAGAACTTTATATACATTTACCAATTCTAATTATGGAAATATTTATTCCAATAAACCATATATTGAAATTCATAAAGAATGTAAAGATATTAGTAAAATAATAGAACCAAATAAACAAATAAGTTTAATTCCAGAAGAATATGAATTTAGTATAGCAAAAAATAAACCTGAAATAACATAATTAAATGAAGGAGAATGTTCTAATAACATAACATTTAAGGATGAAAAATTAATCAAAAGATCAAAAAGTCTTAAAATACCTAATAAAAATCAGTTAGAAGAAATCAACAAAATAAAAGAAATAAAATTATATAAGAATGTTAGAAACATGAAAATAGAAGGAAAATATTATAATGGAAGAGAAAATATAAATGGACCAAATATATTAATAGATATAGGAGCCAGTGAATGTCATATAGCTTCGATTAGAAGCAAATAACTAATAACTCATAAAACTGAGTCATATAAATATGTAAATTTTGATGGACAAGTACATTTGACAGATTTGGAAGTTAAAGTACCAATAAAAATAGGAGGAATAGATCTTTTAGTACCATGTTACATAAATAAGAGTATGGATATAAACCCTCATATACATTTAGGAATGAGTTTTTTAAATAGATTAGAAGATTATAATATAAAAAGAGAAGGATTATATATTGTTCATAATGGACAAACTACATTATGTAAAAAATATTAGATGAATAATCAGATAAGTTTTTTATTAGCAGTGTATATACAAATTACTATTGTAGAAACAAATATTACAACTTGTGCTTTAATAGATACGGGAAGTGATATAACAATATTTAAAAAAATTTTAATAAAATTATGGAATATAAAAATAACTGGTGTTATAGGAGAAAGTACTGAAATAATTAATAGTGCTGATAAAATTAATATAATTCTTGGAAGTAAACAAGTAACAATAAATAAATTTTATAAATATGATAAATTAGAATGTGATATATTATTAGGAAATGATTTCATACAACAATTTCAATATTATAAACAAAATAATTACATGATAATGTTACAAACACCTTGTGGACACTTATTAAAAATTCCTAGAGAATTTAAATTTTATAGAGTTCAGCCAGCCTAGCGTGGTGATAAATGAGAGAAAAAATCAATTCTTAATAATGAAATAAAAAATAAAAGAATATTATATAAGAAGGTTCTAAAGATAGGAATAGAAATGAATATAGAAAACATTATTGAACAATTGGAAAAGGTTTATGGGGAAAATCCATTATTATTTTGGAAATCAGATCACCCAAAAGCTAAAATAGAATTAATAGAAAATGTTATAATAAGAGTAAGACCAATGATGTATACAATAGAAGATAAACAAGAATTTAAAAATCAGATAAAAGAATTGCTAGAAAAAAAACTTATTAGACCTAGTAATGGACCCATAGTAATCCAGCTTTTATGGTTATGAAACATTCTGAACAAATTAGAGAAAAAGTTAGGATGGTTATAGATTATAAAGAATTAAATAAATATACTAAATTTAATGGTTACTCTCTACCAAATAAAGAAGTACTAATAAATCTTACAAAAGGAAAACAATATTATTCTAAATTTGATTGTAAATCAGGATTTTGGCAAATAAAAATGGAAGAAGGTACGCCTCAAGGAAAATATGAATGGTTAGTTATGCCATTTGGTTTGAAAAATGCAGCACAAATATATCAAAGAAAAATGGATAATATATTTAAAAAGTTTAATAAATTTCTAATAGTTTATATTGATGATATATTAATATGTTATAATAGTAAAGACGACCATAGAAATCATTTAATCCAATTTATTAATGAATGTAAAAAAGAAGTAATTGTACTATCTAAAAAGAAATCTATAATAGAAAAATAAGAGATAGACTTTCTTAGATTATCAATAGATAAAAGAGTGATAAAATTACAGACTCATATATTCAAAAAGATAAAAAGTTTTCCAGATAAATTAAAATCCAAAAAACAAGTTCAAAATTTTTTAGGATGTTTAAATTATGCAAAAGGATTTATTGAAAATCTTTCTAAGAAAAGACATAAAATCCAAGTTTTACTTAGAAAAATAAATACTAAGAGATAGAATGAAGAACATATAGAAATAGTTAAATAATTAAAAGAAGAATATAAAAATTTACCAAAATTAAGGTTAACAGATGAAAAAAATAATTTGATTGTTAATATTGATGCGTCAGATAAATATTAGGCAGCAATATTAAAAACAGATCTAAATGAAATTTGTAGATATTCAAGTGGAACCTTTAATCAAGCAGAAATAAATTATACTACTCATGAAAAAGAATTACTAGCGATTATTAGAAGAATAAAAAAGTTCTCATTGTTTTTATTATCTAATGAATTTATTGTTGAAATTGATAATTCTCAAGTTGCAGGATTAGTCAGGAATAAGTTACCCTCAGAACCACAATACAGAAGGCTCCATAGATGGCAAGCTTATTTAGCATTTTATAATTTTGATATAGTCCATATTAAAGGAGTTAATAATTTTCTTGCAGATTTTCTCAACAGAAACATAGAATTTGCTGTTGGATAAAGCCAAGACCATGGAGTTATACCAATCTATTCTACATATATAAGAAAGAACAAATTTTCTTAAAGAAGAATCTGAAGATATAAGCTCTGGAGCAACCCAGATCTCAAATATGTTCAACTCAAATATGAAAATATTATTGAACATCACTACTGAACATCATAAATATGCCATTGAACTCAAAAATCAAGTTGACACTATTGCAGCACAACTGAAAAATATACTGTTTGAAACAGATATATCAAAGAGCTCAGAAACGAGTTTTCCAAATCAATACCAAACAGGGACAGTTGGAAGCAGCAGTGGACCTAGACGTGACAACATACCAACTGATAATAAAGGTGATTCCATTTCTATATCACCAACCAAGAAAGTTATGATACATGGAGATAGAAGAGATACCAAAACAATCAGCATCATAGACCAAGAAGATAAAATCCCTTTAGATCCAAACGAAGAAAAATATGCCGAAATAGTCAAAATTGCCTATGAAATAAAAATAAGTGATACACATTTCATTTCTCCGGGAAATAATGTTATCCCAGAATAACAGCCATGGAAAGAGGTGACCCTTCATTCATAAAAATCATGACAGACTATAGATTCATGGATTTGATTTATCCAGAAAAAGATTTTATTGAAATCTCAAAGTTTGATGATATACTCATTAAGGAGGTTTCCAGATTTGCCAAGGGAAGAAATATATTTTTAAAATTTAATTCAATCAGTCCAGAATATGATGGAGTTGTTTACTATTCAGTTGAACACATAATCTCAATTGGATATATTGCAACCAATTTCCAAATTGATGTTACGGAGAATAATAGAAAAGTCCCAACAGTGACAAAATCATGGATCAGACATAGAAGAGCACTTGGAATTAAAGTCATCTATAACATTGCTAAAAACTTGTTTAATAAAAAATTCTCGTGCCTATGCCAATATGAGAATTGGATGCTAGTATCCAATGGAATATATGCAAAATCAGAAATTTTAAAAGACTATATTACAAGATTTGATATACATCAATTTCCAGGATGTCCTACCACTATAAAAGAATCATGCCAGCTAAGGAAGTGCCCCAACTGCATGTGAAGAAATGTAAGAAGAGAACAAAGCACCTTTTGACAAAGGTGTATGAAGGACAATAATACTATATATAAAGATATTGAAGATAAAGATGCTCTTTGAAAAATTGAACCAACATGTGAAGATGTAGGCCCAAAGGGAAGAAAATAGAAAAGCAAGTGTACCTTGCTAATGTATTCAATGATGTAATAGAGTCTCTTAAACTTGTATAAATAGAGACATTGCCATAGAAGAAGGGATCATCCTATCTTGAATTCTCGAGTTGTGAAGCAATAGTCTATTCCCAGTTGAAAAATCAGTTTTTCTGGAAATCCCTTCATACCAAATAGAAGTCTTGTATCAATCTTAATAGAAATAAAATTCCAATATCTTGATATCAATATGAGTTTCTAAATTTTTCTCATAGATTCTTGAAAGATCAAATAGAAAGTTTTCTTCTTATTTTAGCAGAAAGAGAGTTTTCATTAACAGAAGTCTAGAGTATTATTCTTTAGAAGTCGATACAGTGAGAGCAAGTAGCTGAAACAGTAACATTTCCGTAAAGGCAGGAGGCCGTTGAAAGAAACAGTTTACAAATTCAGAGTTTGAAGGTCACTCGATTCTAAGAATACAGGTCTAAACCAAACAAAAGGTAAAACTATTAAACTTTTGCTAAAATTAGAATGAATCTTTTAAAGGTCTTGAAAGAATCGCAGGGATAATTGCATGATGATTATTTTGATAAATACCAGAATATACAGTTGAAGGAATAAATAATTTATTGGAAAGAATGTTAAAAGAAATAAAGAATATTATATCCCAATTAAAAAATCCAAATTTACCATTTGAAGAATATAGGATTTTAATTTGGAAATATGAAATGAATATTGCAGATTATTCTTATATATTAGATCACATAATGATTTTATATTCAAAAATTCAAAATAGACTAAACAGAGGATAAAATATCTAAAAGATTAGGATATATGTTGCAATATTGAAAGAATAATTTCATTAAGGATGATATAAACATCTCCATAAAAAGGAATAGTAATAGGCCAAATAGAAAAATCTCCCTTTAAACTCTCGGTGCGTGATTTTACCTTAGACATGAACATGGTTTACTTTAGAATAAAGCATTTAAAACAGTTAAGAAAAATTTCAAACAAAATTGAAGAATTTCATTTTCAAAATGAAGACATTTTTTTTATTTTAACGTTCGATTCGATTTTAAACTACACTTTACCTAGTGATATAAAAGCAATACCTTTCACACAAGTTAAATATAGATATTTATCTCAAATCTCATTAGAAGCTTAAATTGAAAATTTTTAAACATTAAGGAAGTGTTTGATAGGAAGGAAATTCCATGAAAAATGAAATTGGAATTCCAACTTTCCATTTTTTGGGTGTTTGATTGACAAAAATTTCCTTAGAATTCATTTTCCACATTTTCATGCCACATAAACATTTTCCATGTTTTAGTTTTCTAGTTGACTGTAGCATTTTTTTTTTTTTGTTGGCAATGAAAACAAATTCTAAGAATTATTATAAAAAAATATTTCCCTTTAATTGACAATTTCTATATAAAACAAAGCCAAACGAACATAAAAAGATAGATGATTTTTTTGAATTTTTTGTTTTTTTTTGCAATGGAAACAAATTTCATCCTTTTTTTGCAATGGAAACAAATTTCATCCCCAATATCAGTAAAATGTATCACTTTAATTGACAATTTTCATGTAAAACAAAATCAAACAAACACCAAAAAATAATTTTATTTCAACATTTTTCACGTGAAAAATTATACCAATCAAACACAAAAATTGACAATTCCCAGAAAAATAATTTCTAAGCAATTCAATTTGCTGAAATTTGTTTTTTTTTTCCATCCAAATTCTATTTTTGCAATCAAACGAACCCTAACATTATTATTAATATACAAGTAGAGTTGGCTAAGCATTAGGCGCCTAAGGCCTTATATTGGAAATTATCTAAAAAACATTAAAGAACGATCTTTAGATAATAATATTAGTAATATAAATATTTTAACAAACTTATCAAAGAAAAACTTGTCAATAAATAAATGTAGAAACTATCTACTAATTGAAAACCCCGCTAGAAACAATATTTATTTATTTATTTATTTTCTTATATAAAAATGGCGTCTATGGAGAGAATCATGCTATTTGTACAAGGAGGATTTAACACCCTCCTTGACAAAACGGACTCATAGGGGGAGGGGGAGCAATTTTTTATCATTTTTTTTCACTCAAGTCCCACACGAATGTGATAATCTGTCAAGAAGGTGGTAAACCATTTTCCTGTACAAATGGTACTTTCCTTGTACGAACTAGGTTGACAAACTTCGTTTATAAACTATATGTTGCCAATATCTAGGCCAATTATTTTAAAACAGTTTTTGAAAGTCAACGAAAATAAATGGTCTAAATCTTGTCAACACTTAAGAGGGTGTTTTGACACCCATTTTTATGTAAAAATTTATTTTAAAATAGTAAATTGATGAAAAATATGTGGTTGAAAAATAAAGAAAGGTTTTTGATATACGTGTGATATTATTTTAATAAAAAATGTGTGGTTAAAAAAAAGAGAGAAAAATACATTTTAAAAAAAATAGATACCAAATGGGGCCTTAGTCTGTAAACAGACTTTACAAAATTTGTACAACTAGATTATTTCCAATGAGGATATGGCATTGCTATTGCTGTGAAAGTACTTTATCTTAATGGATTCCTGTTGTGTACTGTTTTTTAAGAAGAAAATTGATATTGAAGTTTGGTTTACTCTGTGTAATCTGTAAACAGACTTTACAAAATTTGTACAACTAGATTATTTCCAATGAGGATATGGCATTGCTATTGCTATGAAAGTACTTTATCTTAATGGAGTTCCTGTTGTGTACTATTTTTTAAGAAGAAAATTGCTATTGAAGTTTGGTTTACTCTGTGTAACATATTGCTATTCGCCACAGTGTATTTTGCTTGATGTTAACTCGATCAACAAAAGATTTATATTAGGGTCTCTGTGTTCTTATTATACGCCATTTTCCTATGCCCAAATGCAGCCCCTGTGCCGCAAGAAGCTCATAATTAGGATTGGTGTGGAAGAAGATAATCGAGTTGTTCTATTCCGTTTTTGGTATTTGGTCTTCGGTGGTGTTTTTTTTTTTTTTTTTTTTTTAAACATCGATGATTCCTGACAACAATACTGACAACATTTTCATTAGTAATCGATGATGAAGGTGTCGCTAATGAAGGCCTGTGGATAATTACCCCCAAAATTTTCATCGAACAATCATACCTTGGACAATTACCACCAGAATTTTCGTTGGTGATAATTTTTTCATTAACAATTTTATTTAACGTTATCAAAAAGACTTCATTGGTGATTCTCAACAATGGCGAATCTAGGATTCACGGTTAGTTAGGACGGACGTTAACCATTAATCATCGACCGTTAATAGTCAACGTCCGTAATAGTGAAGTTGTTTATTAATATTTAATTAAATTATATTAAAATCCTTCAATCTATTGTTGTTTATTAATATTTAATTAAATTATATTAAAAATCCTTCAATCTATTCAAAAATACACTAAAATGAAAGTCAATTAAGACAACTGCATTATCTCTTTCCCTTTCTTATTCAATTGCATTCTGTCTTTCCCCTTCTAGAGGCCTTTTTATTCTTCTACTTTCTTCTTTCACCACAGACATACCACATTATGACATAATCACCTAAGACCTTTCTTAATTCTTCTTCACACTATCCGTTATCCACATATTATTTTTCTACTTTCTTCTCTCATAGTCATAAAGTCATAACATATAAATAAGAAAGACGGGACTTACAACTGAGAGACGAGAGTGATGAAATCCGAAAGTTGATTCCACATAAAATCGAGGAACTTAAGTATTTTGCTTCCTGTGTTTCAAGGACAAAAACCAATTTCGAGCATTTCAATTTAAATGTATCAAATTGGTAAAGTTTAATGGTTAGAAAGAGAAGAGAAATACCTTCTTTTCTTCCAATTTGTTGGGGGCCTAAAACAGAGACGGCGGAGAGGCTCACTTCCAAAGTCCAAAAGGCAAAACTGTTTCATCTTCTTCTTGCCACTTCTTTAGTTCTTCTGCCTGACAATCACTGTAAATGTCCACCTAGCGCCGACGACGATTGTAAACTCCGGTGGAGCCACATGCGAGGTCGCGTCCTCTCGCCAGGTGCTGGCTCCGCCACTAATTCTCAACAATGTCATTGACAGTATAGTCATCACTGTTCTCTGATGAAGACAATAACCAACGACATTGCTAGCGGTAATTACTACTAAAATGAGAGTTGAGGACGTAAATACTACTGTTTCTAGGATGATTATTAGGTGCAGTATACGGTGAAGGTTGGGGACTTCCGATGCTATTTTTTCCAAAAATATATGGCGAAATGTATACGTCATGCAATGTCTAAGCCAACTGAACTATGAATGGACAATAATACCCCCACGCGTACTACCTACTAGATATTTTTATTCGATAGTGCTGGAGGTACATAAGGACGTGCTTATAAGTGTATACTCTCCTCACATGATGTGTGGGGTCCATCCAAATAAGTTTCTAGTTGACTACACACCCCATGTGAGGAGGATGTACTCTCTTAGGTACATTCCATCATGTACAACTGAATTAATTGATTTTTATTAGCATAAAATGTGACGAAAGGAATTCCAGTTTAGTGTTTTGGCAGTTTGTACAGGGAGAATATACCTAGATATCTGTTGTTTTGTGGAGAATGGAGGGATAATTTTGGTAAAAAAAAATGGAAGAAGTGTCGGTCCCACTTTTTATTGTGATATGATGTATGCTTCACTTAGACCATGTTTGATTGGCCAAAGTTTTCCATGGATCTAGGAATTGGAATTCCTAGTTCCACAAATTGCATGCTTGATAGCATTATTTTTTAGGGAATAGATTTTCTCACTTTTTCCAGTCACATATACTATTTCTTGGTTTTGTGGTATGGTGGGAATTGATTTTCCAAGCACTATGGAAGATTTTTTTTTTTGGTAAACAAATTATATCCCTAATTGTAAAAAAATATTTTCCTTTAATTGACAATTTTTATGTAAAATAAAACTAAATGAATATCAAAAGATAGATAATTTTCTTAGCTTTTTTTTTCTTTTTTTTTTTTGGCAGTGGAAACAAATTTCATCCCCAACCAATAAATTCCATCTTTTTGATTGGCAATTCTCATGCAAAACAAAGTCAAATGAACACCAAAAAATACTTTTATTTCAAAAATTTTCACGTAAAAAATCTTACTAATCAAACACAATAATTTACAATTCTCAGGAAATTAATTTCTACGTAATTCAGTTCCCTGAAATTCGTTTTCTTTTTATCCAAATTCCATATTTACAATCAAACAAACTCTTAGTGTTTGTTTGTGCCCCATTATTTGTGAGTAATGTATTACTAAATAATTATTGATATTAAAATGTGTGGTTAAAAAAATAATTTTTTTTAAATTTACGTGTAACATTATTTTAATAAAGAATGTGTTAGTAAAAATGAGTACTATAGAAAAAAAATATAATAGAATATTAAAAAAATGGTAGACAAACAAAACCTTAGATGTGACTATACGAGAATCACTTGATTCTAACATCATAAATTTTAGAATAACTCAGTTCATTTATAATTTAAATGATAACTCACCTAGGTACGATAATTGAGTCTTGTTATAGTGACAGGCCCAATGACAGATTCAAAAACAAGAAAGACATGTGTCAACGCATAATTGAACAGCTTGAAAAAAAAAAAAAAAAAACTCAATCAGGAGCTGTCAATCCATCTTGTCACACCATCCTTGTCAAAAGCCCATATTCAAGGAGCATTATTCATAATAATTTCACTATCATATTATCCAATATTTAAAAATACATTAAAACTTCATTTGATAATTTGTCTGACCCCCACTAGACATTTATGCTAAGATGGTCATCGTCCGTGTACTGATGTACACTATTGACATATTTAGCCCTTGTTTGAGCCCCAATTTTTTGGTAGAATGAATTTTTAAATAGTGTATAAATAGAAAATTTGTGTTTAAAAAATAAGAAAAAATTTTGAATTTACGTGTAATATTATTTTATTGAAAAATGTGTAATTAAAATGATGTCAAAATACTGTTAAAAAATGTATTTTCCCAAAAAGAACGGAGCTCAAACAAGGACTTAGCATGTTAGATCAAACATAAAATGACAAATACCGCATCTCTTCCTAATCAGTAATCATATTGTGAACAAGAAAACATACTGCTCTATCCTTAACAAAATGAAAATGACAAGCAAGCATATAAAAATAAATAAATTAAGTTATACTGCAAGTACAACAATTTGACATAATGGATTACCGACTTTTTACATACAAGATGTGAGGTCCACGATTAAAATAATTGCGAGTCCCACGATAGTGAGAATGCTGGGCGAGTATAGCACCATAGACAACATTGTTAGAAGACCCAATGTCATTGATTCCTACTTCCTAGAAAAATTGGTAGAAGATTTGAATACCCAATCACGAAACTTAGATTTCAATCAAATCATATACTAAAAAGTAATGCTATTCATCAACCATAAAAATAAAAACCACACCCAAATTCAAAGTCCAATGCATTAAAATGCATCACAACTCCACTGGACAATAAATCAAGAAGCTCATTGTCATTTACGAAGGTGATGATGACATTACTCTATACTTAAATTCAAGAAGAATCATCTACATGATAGTAGTAGCAGCATGGAATTTCGTGTTTTCAGCCCTTCAAAGGAAAAAAATGTGTGTTCAGTTACATTACTGGACGATCTTAGACACTATAATAAATCAGATTTTAGCTTCTTCTTTTTCTTTTTTTGTTTTTCATTTCTAAAACTGCTTATTTGTACCGAACATGCCATAAGAGTAGAAAAGGATGCAACATGCTAGTAGATAACAAAGTAGGGGCAGAGATCAAGATGATCCCCATTTGTCTGGAACAACACAAACAGTTCCTTCATGATCTGGAAAAAAATTAAAAATCATAAGACAAGAAAAGAAGAAAAAACGTAGGGGGTGTTCTCTTTGTGTTTCAGTTTTATGTTTTGAGTTTTGAATTCATTTTGAGTTTTGTATTTTGAGTTTTTGTTTTGAAATTCTTGAAAATGCGTTCTTTTTGTTAGTTTCTCAAAACAAAAAAAAATAATTTTTTTTTTTTAAATTTTGAGAATCACCACAACACCACCTCAAAACACCAAAAAAAAAAAAAAAAATTAATTTTAATTTTATTTTTTTTAAATTTTTAGAATCACCACACTATCTCCTCAAAAAAAAAAAATTTTTAATTTTTAATTTTTTTTTGAAACTTTGAGAATCACCACACCACCTCCCCAAAAACACCCCCCCCCCCCCAAAAAAAAAAAAAAAAAAAAAAAAAAAAAAAAAGTGTTTCCCGCGTTTTCAATTTTTTCAAGTTTTACACTGAAAACGCCCAAAACGACAAAAAAGTCGTTTTGTGTTTTCTTCACAAATTTTTTTCGTTTTCGAAAACGTTTTCGAAAATTCGTTTTCGAAAACGGGAAAGAGAACACGTTTTCACCGTTTTGAAAAATCGAAAACAGAAAACGACCCGAAAACGGTAAAGAGAACAGGCCTGTAGTCTTTGAGAAAGAATAAAAACATCCTGTTTTAAGAAAGATGTGTTATATTTGAATGCAGTAAGCTTAGCAATATATTTGTTCTCTTTCGTAAAAATCTAAATATCAATTTTTTATCACTCTCTAACACAATCATACCGCTCGTGATCAGATTTTACTCAGACCATCCTGGACCAAAACACAGCAATTGACCACTTTCTCTGAAAAATATTTAGCCACCTCCAGATTTAAGTGTGTTGCTCAACCTGTTTAATTGAAAATATACAAAGTAAGAACATAGAACAATATAACAGAGACTTAGTTGCAAGATAATATGATGCTAATGACTGTATGATATATGGAAACTTTATTGGAGATGCATTCTTAGCGCTCGTTTGGCTCCCATTATTTGAAATTTTAATGGTTAGAATAGTGTTTTATTGAAGAACGTATGATTAAAAAAGAAGAAAAAGTTTTGGAATTATGTATAATATTATTTTATTGAAAAATGTGTAGTTGATAAGAAGATAGAAAAATGAATTATAATTTTAACAGGGGCCAAACAGGGACTTAAATTCAGAAAGCCAGAAAAATCTGGCCAAATAAAAGTGAGAAAGGTAGACTCATGATTACTTAGAAGGTGTCTTATATTGAGATAAAAACACTATGTTCGGTTCAGCCAAAACTATCATATGACATATCTATGAAATAAATCAGTTGAGCTAACCAGTCCAAGCCCTCAAAGAGACCTTCTCCTTTTATGGCAGAAGTTTTGAAAATAGCCCATTGCCGGTTCTTAATCTTGTGCATCTCTAAGGCCTCAGTTACTGCAGCATCATCAAGTGCACCGGGAAGATCCTGCAAACCAAAGCAACATGAAAATTGTGCACGCACATGTTTTTCCTACATATAAATGTCTTTGAAAAGTGGTCCCAAGCTGCTCAACGCTTTTGGACCCATTAAACACAAGCTAATTCATTCTTCCACAGCATATGCAACAGGGCAATAGCACAAACCTGCTTGTTTGCAAATATGAGGACTACAGCGCCTTTTAATTCTTCCTCCTGATAAGACAGCATAAATAATGTAAGTTAATAGTCAAGTATACTGTATATATCAAAAGCTAGAAAACATATCACTACATCAGAAATTACCTGAGCAGAAATTGGCCTGAAAACAGTCATATAAAAATCATTTTCGTCTCCAAACGTGTGAAGATATTTTCTATACTTAAATTTAGAGAGCAGAGAACTTTCTGAAAAATAAAAAAGTCGTGACAAGTTGCCGAGTTTGGTTCTCTGTAGGGTTTACTAATACACAGAGAGCTTAGGGCCATTAGGCTTCATAAGGCTGGGTAACTGAATCTAATAAACCAAAGTTCTCTCACTTGTAGATATTCAGTGAATGATTACCTTTGGAAAAGCACACTACAGTGTCCAAAAATGACAAGGCTGTGAAAAAAAGTAAGGGGGCGTTCTCTTTGTATTTTAGTTTTGTGTTTTGAGTTTTGAATTCATTTTGAGTTTTGTGCTTTGAGTGTTTGTTTTGAAATTGTTGAAAATGCGTTCTTTTTGTTAGTTTCTCAAAACAAAAAACAAATTTTTTTTTTTTTTAAATTTTGAGAATCACCACAACACCACCTCAAAACACCAAAACACGCTAGCATGTATATCAATCAAAACTATGTGTTGTTAATCCACACTTACTGCTTATTGCCTTCACAAAGCATTTACAACACAATGTTTTATGCATAGCAGGCCAACGAGAATGTTACAATTGGCTCCAAACTGTGAGGGTAGCTAATGATTTGTTATGGTAGGGGTAGAATGTTGACACTAGGCGGAAAACAGCCTTACTCTACATGGTCTTTCACCCCTCATTCTTCTAATGCAGGGGCGAATTGTAAAATGAATCCCTAATTTCTTCTTTTTGCCTTCACTGTCTGAACCAAAAGGTGGGAAAATTCCTTCTTTTGGATGAAAAGCAGCGGCGCAGGAAGATAGAACAACCACAAGCTATACTGCATTTTGTGAATACCACCTTTTACACAGGTCTGATATCCACTTTAAAAATCACAATGGACTGTCCCTTGATAATTGCCATTCCCTATAAATGGAGCCTAAAATACACTAATAAAATATGCAGAGCAGGCATTAATTATTTTGGCTTGGTAATTGACATTGGTCAAAATGCCAAATATGCTTTAACACAGCATAAAACACATAACAAGAATCTTGAACTTTATGGTGGAGCAATAAGATAAACAAAAACATACCTCTAATATAGCATGGAATTCCTCTTTTGCAACCACCAATCGATCGGTATCACTTGAATCAACAACGTAGATTATAGCTTGAGTATTGGGAAAGTAGCATCTCCAATATGGCCTAGGTGGCAAAAATTAAATTGATGTAAAACACAAAGCATGTGCATCCAAGAACTTTAGCTAGAAACAGACTCTATAATGACAGAAGCCACGAGCAAAATGTGATTTACCTGATACTAGTCTGGCCACCTGCCATCAGGAAAGAAAAACAACTGTTATATGGACATTTTAGAATGACTACTTCTTCCGTGTCAATGAACTGATTATCACAATTAAATAAAAAGTAATAATAAAACATCAGTTGGAAACCTCCACATGTAACTGTGATAGCAACTAGAAATTTCTCAAAAACTAATTATTCAAAAAGAGCAAGAGAATTGAGTTCCTGAGATACAACAGAACCTTATGCAAGCTAACAAAGATGGCAAATTTCATATTTGTATTATGCCACAATAAAGGGGAAACCATACATGTTCTCTTTCAAATCCAAAAGTTATCAACTTTGACAGTTCCTAAATGTAGTAGTGGTACTGCTGATGGTAGCTGGAGTTACATCATAGGGGTAATAAGGAATATACTCATTCTTCCTAGAAAGATGCCTAATAAGGATCTCACTTATACTACGGGGAAGATCCTAAGCATGGGTGAGTCAAAAAAAAAAAAAAAAAAAAACTCTCTCAATTTTATTTTTGCAAAAGGATTCCACCTAGACTAGGAATCTCCTTTTAAGTTCGTTTCGTCAAAGGAGACGGTAGATCACTGGTAAAGAAGTACGAAACAGCAAAAGAAAGTCAAATGTTACCAATCAAGTACTCAAAAAGGAGAAAAGGGAAATTCATCTGAGTTAAACAATCAGCATCTTCTGTTTCCCTTGCATTTAAAAGTAAGAAAACACTTAAACTGTCTAGTTCTCACCAGATCCGGCTAAATCCTCAACATTTCATCCTACGTGGATATTTCAGAAACCATTTTTCATTTCATGTGATGTCCACTCTACTAGCTACAGCTACCCTCTACTCTTAATGGCGAGGTAAGCTTTCTTTGCTGCAGTACTTCCAGTTACCAATACAGAAATCAAGTATAATGACCCTGAACTTCATATACTTCCCCCCCATGCAGGCTCATGACAAAGAACAGAAAAAAGACTGTTGCAAGTAAAGAGCCTTCCTTTTCCCATAACCATAAATCCCCGTTGATAAAATCACGCAAGTTTTGTACTTCAGTACGTAAATATATTTTTCTGATAACATTCAAAAGATTGATTTAACCTCAAATGCCTTCTAATCTTAGTTTCATATTAGTCAAAGTGAATTGTTCAGCTGAGCAAACACTCATTCAAGAAATTCCATGGTCAATAAAACTGCAACCTACATATCTGCTTTGACAGAGCGAGATTCACAACATCAGGAATGATAAAAGTAACAACAAAAGAAAATGAATAAAGTAGTAATTCAATGATATTCACAGCATATTTAAAAAACTGAAGTCTATGTAGCATCAGGTAAACGTCACATTGCGTACCTAGATCCCAGACTTGGAATTTAATGCCATTATATTGCACTGTTTCCACATTAAACCCAATTGCTGCACCAAAATGAAAAGAAAAACAAATTATTGACAATAAAGATACAATTTTCTTTCTTGCTTTCGTAAGCTAAAATTCAAATTGCACTTCTCCAATAGCTTTACACAAGCTTAGAAAACTATATATTTATTAAAAGAAAAATTCCTGCTCACAGAAAAAGCTCTTCTCAACTTAACCACAAGCAGAATTGTAGCTAGAAGTCCATGATCCGAATTTCCTTTCCTTTTGAATTTATAATAACAATAATAATGATTTTTTTAGCCCTTACTCGGGATAGTGGAAACAACTTCACCCATCTGAAGCCGATCTGAAAAGAAAAACGAAAACCTAAGTAGATCAAATTTACAACAAACGCATAGAGGAACGGTTTAGACATAAAGCGATTCCATACAAAGAATAGTGGTTTTTCCCGCATTGTCAAGCCCCAATACAAGGATCCGAGCTTCCTTATTGCCAAACAGCGACGAAAATAGCCTCGTGAACACTATTCCCATTTGTTATCAAATTCAAAATCAAACCTCTCTTGAAATATGTCAGATCGAATCTCCCTCCAATCCTTTCTGCATACGATTAAAACAATATTATTTTCAGAATAATTATGACTATAAAGTAAAAGTAAGTATGTAATTTTGTAGATTGCGAGTACCGGATGAAAAGGGAAGAGTCTGCCAGAGGAATTTGGGGGTTGATTTGTTTTTTAATTACAAAAATTATCGCACTATTAAATTGACTTAAGCATTCTCCATTATTTATTTATTTATTATTATTATTATTTTTTTAAACATTGTACTTGGGATTATAAGTTAATCAAACTTTATTTTTATTGGACTCGTATCCCATATATTTATGGGATGCATCATCTTATAATGTTAAAAAGACTTGTCAAATAAGGACTTAAATTTTATTTAAATTGATTATACCCACAAAAATAATGCGGTAGAAAAACTCAACTCAAGGCCAGATCATACGAACCCATTAATAAGTGAACCCGCATTAGAAGAATAAAATATAAGAGCCAGCATCAAATTAAAGTAAATGCATCAACTATCTCCTCATACAGCATATTGAGTTACGAAAGATCAAATATCAAAACAGCTTGTTAATACTCATTCGAGGATGATAAAATTCACAATGGTTGAGGATATAAAAGCAAAAGTGAGCAAATATTAGAAACCTGTCTCGTAATTAAAATATGATGCAGGTATAAAATATTAGGGTGTGTTTGATTACATTTATTTTCCATGGAAAATATCAGTTTTCCATCCAAATTTTCACTTGGAGTGTTTGATTGCTATTTTTTTCCATGGAAAACATTTTCCAACTTTTGAAAATATGCCTAATTTTCCTTGTTTTTAAGGAAAATGTTTTTCTTGGGTAGAGGTGGTTTTTATTTTCCACAAAAGATGGAAAATATTTTCTTTTCTAGGTAATATTTTCCATGTCAATCAAACACACTCTTATTGTGTGAATGTAATTATCCTAATTGTAATGGGATAGTTAAAAACAAAGTTTAAACTAGAACTAAGCTACAAATCTCAAAAGTAGGCGAATGAATGATCCAAGAACTTCAAATTATCGCGGATTCTCGATATTTAATCACTAAATTTAATCATTTGAATGTGAAGCCTATTTTGCCCATACACTATAACACATGTTAGAAACCTATCGACAATGCATTTAGAAGAGGCACCTCTGGTTTTAGAAACATTGGTATATTTTTATTTTTTTTCCCCATAATCATTTTTAATACACATTCTGTGAATATATGATTTTTTCCTACTTTTTAATCACACATTTTTTAAAAAAAAATTATTTTTCACTCGAAAAATCTCTTCCAAACAAAAGCTTAATTTTTATTTTTATTTTTATTATTTTTATTTTTATTTCTTGGACTAGAGGTTAGCTCATAACCTTGCATAACATACATTGGCACATTATGAAGAATGTTTTGGCACGCTTTAAAATCACCTCCTCATAAATTCTTAGAACGAGATAATGTTACAAAAACAATTATGAATAATCTCTATTTCTATCAAGAGCACTTAATTCAGTGAGAGAATGCATTTACGGTACAGCTTTGGTTGGGTTCTAGTTACAAGCGGTTCAAGTGATTAGGCTCAACCCCTTTCTTCGTATGAGCTTATAAATTGTTATTGCCTTCTTGGCGTTCTCTAGTAATTGGAGGTCAAGTCTACCCCTTCGTAAAAGTTACTTTCTTTTCCATTAATAAAATCGCGTCCTTTGTATTGGTCTAATCAAAATCAATTATCTTTTCTTACACAATTTTCTTGCCATTAAACCTAAAATTTCTCCAATTTATACTTGTAGTAAGAGCGTTTTATGCATTAAATACGCATACATGAATCTTAGGTTAAATGTATATATGTATTAATAATTGTATTCTAAACTAGAACATTTTACAAATATTCAAGATTTTCGGTGGACTCAGACTTTTTGTGTTGTGGTATCAAAAATTAAAGTGTATTTAAAAAAAAAATACATGTTAATAAAAATTGTTAATATGCATTTTGATATTTAATTTTATCATTATCAACATTGTTAAATAGATTTCGCTACTAGTATAATTTTGTTTACCATTTCGTTGATAGATATTGAGCTGACAGCGTGTAAATCAAATTGAATTTGGGAAGTAAATAAATTAAAATAAAATTCACATTTAGTCTAGGAAGTAAATGAAATTTAAATTTAATGCAAAAGTGATTCAAATTACATTTAATTCGCAACGTTTCTAAAATTATTAAATTCATATTCCATATAAAATTTCATAATAAAATTGAAAGTTATGCAGTTCGACCCAAACAACTCCTGAAGAGATGAATAGGTATTTGCGCGAAATTTAAGCAAATTAATTGACAATTGCAATACGTCACGGTTATTGATTAGTCCAGATGAATTCACATGCAATCTACTCCATGTTGAATTGTCGCAGTTTAATAAATCGCTGAAAAAATAAATAACACATGATATTTGATGATGAAGAAAACACCTCGCAAGATTAAAAACTCAGGACCCAAGCCAGTATGAATTCACTATAAACGAATCAACTTATAGTACCGTCAAATTTGACCAACACAAGTATTTTCTGACCTCCTCACTGTAATTCCCAAAACTCTCCTGAATTGCGTGCACCTGTACCAACTCCCAACTTTCTAATTCCATTTATCTCCCATGAATTCCCGAGAACTCCTTGTTTTCCAACAATCGGAACTTTGGTCACCTTTTTTTTTTTTTTTTATCTTCAACCTCTAACAAAAGTTTTGGTTTTTGGTGTTTGAATTTTTGGTTTTGATGTTTTCAATTGCCAATCTCAATGATTGATGGATTGTATGAAATATGAAAAGTGTACATGTTTTCTCACAATGAACAATCCAAGGTTTTTGGTGAAACATCGTAGGTATTCATATAAAAGACGTTTTGGATAGTATAGTCTTATTAAAATTCTCAAAAATCACAATTTAGGATTTTCTGGCAAGCATTGTCGCTCGAGCGACAGACAAGCGAAGATCGAGCAATGGTGTTTCGCTCAAGCAAGGTCCAGACGATTAGCTAGTGAAGTCTATTATATTTTTGTCGCTCGAGTAGTATGTAGGCGAGAGGCAAACGAAATTGTGGCGGCTCTTATTTCCTAATTCCGAGCTTTAACCCTAACTTACCAACAACTACTATGCAAAATTGCACCTATCTACTTGACTTTTATACTTTTTCAATTTGGTCCTTTTTTATCATAGAATCACCAGTTACATTAAAACCTAGCAAATAATGTAGATTATATTGAAAAATTTATGATGCAAAAATAATAAACATCAATAAAATGATTGAGAATTTTTAAAGAAAAGACGAATTAGAAGTCTCTTTTAAGGCGTACGTTTAACACATTTAATTATTTTCAATACTTGTTTGAACTATTCTAACTAGGATATAGATCTCGAAATGAGCTTCTAGATGACATAGGGAATTTGTGGATTTAGATAGTATAGATCATCGACGAATGTTGAAAGTTAGCATATTACCGAAATTCTCAAAATAGTAGTTGGGAACAGCCTATTTTGTTGTAAATTTTATTACGATTGGTCGTTTCGCATGCCATTGATGAACGCAAAATTAGGTCGTGAGAACTTTGAAATACTATTAAGAATGCAATGTTTCGACTTCATTCGACATCTTGTAATAAGTGCGTCTAAAAAAAAATTTTGGTTTG